>NW_028227258.1:82410000-82660000 GCF_978045245.1 Mus caroli | reverse complement strand
TTATTTATGGAGACTGAGCTCTTTCCGTAGCTGTGCTGGAAATCACTTTATAGGAAAGGCTGGCCTTGAACTCACAGAGACCTGCCTGCCTCTACCTCCTAAGTGTTGGAATCGAAACTGTTCACCACATGCCCAGGACCATCTCTCCTCTTTTTGAGACAGCCCTGCCCTCCAAACCCCCCATATAGCATAGTCTGGCCTTGACTTCACAGTTTTCTAAACATCTAAAGTTAATTAGACCCAAATTAATTTATTATAATTAGATTTATTTGTTTGTTTGCTTGTTGTCTTTTTTTTTGAGACAAGATCTTATGTAGCTTAAGTTGGCCTCAGACTATGACCTTGAACTCCTGATTTTTCTGCTGCAATTAGTAAGTGTTAGGATTTTAAGTATGAGCGACTGTGCCAAGCCACGTGTCCGTGCTTTAACACTCAACTTCTTCCCGAATCTGCAACTTTCTTTGCCTTCTTCACTGCATCAGCAACAACTCTTGTCTTTCTGGTTGTTCATGCCAAGAATCTTAGGAGCATTTTTTAGATCCTCTCCATATCTCTCATATTCAGCTGCCAGCATATCCTGGTGGCTCTGATTTCAAAATAGACCCACTCGGCTGGGGTATACCTAAGTGGTACAGTGCAGGCTTAGGATGTGCAAGGCCTTAGGTTCAGTCAGTCAGCAGCACCTCCAGAAACCAAGATACATATCAAGGAAACAACCAAACAAACCTCTCAACTGCAATGTGCCCATAAGCTGGCCGTTTAACCCCACTTCTTCTGCTGTTTGATTCAGTCCTGGCATCTCTCGCTTCCTACCAACTGTTCTTCATACCCCACTGTTTTGTTCCTTTTGTGACAGTAGACTGCTCTTTTGAAATATGGAGGTCATGTTTAATAGGGCCTCAGTTCGCTACCTCAGTGATTTCCCCTTGCTTTATAGTGACTTGCCCATCCCTCCAGGTTGTGCTCCTTGCCTTGCTCGCCTGCCTCCCGGTATTTTCCTTGTTGTGATTCTGACCCAGCTCGCAGGCTTGCCTGGAGTTTACAGTGCACATCTTGCACTCTGCTCTCAAGTGAACCATTAGTGTTCTGCATGGGCTCCTTCCGTGACGTCAGGGCAGCTCAGTTCCACCTCTGTGAGTCCTTCCAAACCACCCTATTCAGAACTGCATTCCCCTACAACTGAGGGGTCAAAGGCCTTTGTGGTTTCGTTTATTTATTTGAGATACAGTCTTATTAAATATAAATAGCCAAGGCTAGTTTCAAACTCTGGGCAAGCCTCTTGTCTTAGGCACTGAAGTGCTAGAACTGCAGGCATGCACTACCGTGCCTGGCTAGCCTTTATGTTTTGAGGAATGTTGCAGATTTCTTCTACTAATAATGTATGTGCCAGAATGTCTGTTTCCCCACAGCCTGTCAACAGCAAGTATTAACTTTTGGGTTTGGATGGTGGTTTTGCTGGTTTTGGTCTTTAGACAGCTCTCTCTATGTAGCCCAAGCTGCCCAGGAATTTGCTATATAAACCATAGTAATTTTGGTCATCTTCCCACCTCAGCCTCCTGAGAGCTGGGATTACAGACCTGTACACCCCATCCCTGGCTGACACTGGATTTTTGTCAGAGTGTAGATTTAATTTTCATTTTTTTATGAGCAAGCTTGGACATAAGTTTAGAATCCACTTGCAAAAACCCTTTTTAGTTCCCTGCCCAATTCACTAAGACTGCTGCTTTCTCTTTCTTACTTGCAGAGGCTCTGTGCACTAGGAAGTGAGCATTTGTTCTGTGGCATGGAGTGGGGTGGACATTCTCTAGTATGTCATTTGGCTTTCTTTGTGGTGGGCATTTGGTTTTTAAAAATCATATTAGGGCTGGTGAGATGGCTCAGTGGGTAAGAGCACCCGACTGCTCTTCCGAAGGTCAGGAGTTCAAATCCCAGCAACCACATGGTGGCTCACAACCATCCGTAACGAGATCTGGCACCCTCTTCTGGAGTGTCTGAAGACAGCTACAGTGTACTTACATATAATAAATAAATAAATCTTAAAAAAAAAAATCATATTAGCCGGGCGTGGTGGCGCACGCCTTTAATCCCAGCACTCGGGAGGCAGAGGCATGCGGATTTCTGAGTTCGAGGCCAGCCTGGTCTACAAAGTGAGTTCCAGGACAGCCAGAGCTACACAGAGAAACCCTGTCTCGAAAAACCACACACACAAAAAAATCATATTATTTGTATGTATGTATGCATGTATGTGTATGTATTTATGTAAGTGTATTGCTACAGCAGGAAAGTGGAGGTGCTCACCTTCCAACCTCTGAGCACCCAGGATTGAACACTGGTTGTCAGTTGGTGACAAGTACCTTTACCTACCTACTAAGTCATCCTTATGCTGGCTTGCTACTTATGCAAAAAAAATTTAATATGAAAGTCTTATTTGTTAATGTTTTGTGTTGTAGCTTCGGAATAGTCAATTATACTTTTAAAAGCCTTCTCCTAGGGCTGGAGAGATGGTTCAGTGGTTAAGAGCACTAACTGCTCTTCTTGAAGGTCCTGAGTTCAAATCCCAGCAACCACATGGTGGCTCACAACCATCCGTAATGAGATCTGATGCCCTCTTCTGGTGTGTCTGAAGACAGCTACAGTGTACTTACATATAATAATAAAGAAATCTTAAAAAAAAAAAAAAAAAGACTTCTCCTAGCTCCCTCTTCCCTCTCTCTCTCTATCTCTCTCTCTTTTTTTAAAGATTTATTTATTGATTACATGTAAGTACACTGTAGCTCTCTTCAGACACTCCAGAAGAGGGAGTCAGATCTCATTACGGATGGTTGTGAGCCACCATGTGGTTGCTGGGATTTGAACTCCGGACCTTTGGAAGAACAGTTGGGTGCTCTTACCCACTGAGCCATCTCACCAGCCCCCTCTCTTTCATCTATATGTCTCTATCTATCTATCTATCTATCTATCTATCTATCTATCTATCTATCTACCTACCTATCTGTCACACACACATATAGTATGTATTTTTAATCAACCTTTTTATCCATCTGGAATGCATTTTGGTCAGATGTGGAACACAGCTTCACTGTGCATTTGATATGGCTATTCACTTTCTGGACAGACTCTTTTCTCCACAAATGTGAAATACTACCTAGGAGATTCTTAGGGAGACTTTGATGCCTGAGTTCAAGTTGAGGTAATCACATTTTTTCTTTGTGAACTCTGTGGCAGAAATCTCATGTATGTTAACAAGAACTTTAGATAAGTGAAATCTACAGCGTGCTGAAGGCCCACACCCAAATAAATGTGTATCAACAAATTCTATCTGTACATACCATGAGTGCATGAATCTTGTGTAATTAGTTCCATCACCCCACACACATTCTCTCCAGTCATGGCAAAGGGTGTCAGGGACTATTAAATGGTTTCTGGTGATTTGTCTTGCCAACTGACTCCAGCTATATTGGACTGAGACCAGACCTTTTGTTTCTCAAATCACTGAATTATGGGTACAAAGAGTACAGACTTCAAGCATGTTATTCTTGTGACTACAGCATGCTAGGATTAATGATGTTTTCTTAAGATAGTATAAATTTATCTATCTTTGTACAGCTAGCTGTGAAACTGAGCCCCTGGGTGGAAAGATAAGGACTCAGCTTTGGACTAGGAATGACACTTCAAAGTTGGTGAGACCGCTAAAGGCAGTTGACTTAACATCTGTTCACTAAGATGTATTTAAACTGGGGCACATATCTATTACTCAGTGACTGTTCTCTGGATAACGAGGGCAGGAAATTACTGAAAGATTCTGAACTGTATTTTTTTTAAGTGTCTCACATTGCATGTAGCTAGACTGAAACTCACTATGGAGCCCAGGCTGGCCTTGAACTTGTGACAGTCCTCTTGCCCCAGACTCTTGGTATGCTCCATTACATATGACATAACTTTTTGAAATAAGCCTTGAATCATCAGAAATAATTACTATGAGATATGTAATTTAGCTGTTTTTTATATGAATGATTGGAGCAAGTCACTTGTCTTCTATAAGCTTTAATTTCTCCTATGTGAAACAATGATAGTATTACTGTTATGAGAATTAGGAAGGAATACATTTGAAGTTTATACTTTATAAGTTTATAAGTGTTAAGGGACTTTCCAAATCTGATTCACAAGGACCAAAATCTGGAAAAAGAAAAGAAAAGAAAAGAAAAGAAAAGAAAAGAAAAGAAAAGAAAAGAAAAGAAAAGAAGAAAAACCTAAGGGTGGTAATATGCACCTGTAATCATAGAACTTGGAAGGGGGAAAGTCAGAGGTTCAAGAGTCCAAGGCCAACTTCAGCTCTATAGCAAGTTCAGTGACAGTCTGGACTCCCTGAGATCTTGTTTCAAAAACCAGGCAGACAGACAGACAGACAAATTTAAAAATTCATTTTTAGTGATAATTTGGTGGGTAGTAGCTCTTTTTTTAATTTAATTTATTTTATTATTATACATAAGTACACTTAGCTGACTTCAGACGGACCAGAAGAGAGCATCAGATCTCATTAAGGGTGGTTGTGAGCCACCATGTGGTTGCTGGGATTTGAACTCAGGACCTTCGGAAGAGCAGTCAGTGCTCTTACCCGCTGGGCCATCTCTACAGCCCCGGGGAATAGCTCTTTATATGAGACAGCTCTCTCTATGTTGCTTGGGGAAATAAAAATTAGTACAGCCATCACATAAAATAGCTTGACAATAGCTACCAAAATTTAATGTACATATATTCTTATTGACTACCAATTTCTTTCACTATAATTTATCACATAGGCAAAAAAGCTATGTATACAGTGCTGAGAAATGGCTCCAAGGATAAGAACATGTACTGCTCTTGCCAAGGGCCTGGGCTCAATTCCCAGCACTCTCGTCAGGGGGTTCATATCCTCTATGACTCTAACTCTAGGAAATCTTACCCCCTTCTGATATCAGTGGTACCTGCGTTAACGTGTACACACACACACACACTCACACACACACAATTGTAAAAAATAATTGCTTAGGTATCTGTATGTGGGTATAGTAGGAAAAGCATAGAAACCCAAACCTCCATCCACAAGGCACCTATTTTGAAGAACTCAACAATCAAACACATTGCTTACAAAACAATGAAAAGCCAGGCATGGTGGCACACACCTTTGATCCTACACTTGGGAGGTAGAGGCCAGTTGATCTCTGTGAGATCAATGCTAGCCTGGTTTACAGAGGGAGTTTCAAGCCATCCAGGGATGCAAAGTGAGAGCCTATCAGAGTGGTGTGTGTGTGTGTGTGTGTGTGTGTGTGTATAGGAAGGGGTAATGGGCATCAATTACCCAGCAAAGAAGCAAAGTGCAAAACAGTATAAAATGAGGCATGAGGGGGAAATGCTTTCTATTGCTTGGTAGTGCAAATTGATCCCTGAGCGTTGTAGGCACTGGGAAAGTATTCTGTCACTGAGCTACAGACCAGACCTATGCATGTACCATGTTAGGTAGGTATATGTTTTATAACTTGGGGTGTTGTTCTTCAGACCATCCATTATTTTCGTTTGTTTTATTTTATTTTATTTATTTTTATTTTTTTTGTTTTGTTTTTCGAGACAGGGTTTCTCTGTGTAGCCCTGGCTGTCCTGGCACTCACTTTGTAGACCAGGCTGGCCTCGAACTCAGAAATCTGCCTGCCTCTGCCTCCCGAGTGCTGGGATTAAAGGCGTGCACCACCACGCCTGGCTTGTTTTATTTTTTTTAAGATGAGGTCTCAAGCTAGGCTATGCACAGGCATTTAATCCCAGCACTTGGGAGGCACAAGCAGATGCATCTCTGAGTTTGAGGCCAGCTAGGGTTACATGGAGAAACCCTGTCTCAGAAAACCTTTTTTTTTTTTTTTTTTGCATTCTAATCCTAGGTTTTATTCAACAGTCCTTTCACTCTACACAAGTACAAACACAACCTTATCTAAAATGCTACAAAGTTATAAAACTCAAAACAAATTTTATAGTACTGACTGTACAATAAAAGCAAAAAGGGGCAATGTACACACTGCCAAGGTTAACCTGCAACATCACCATGAATGGCAGGTGACAATGGGGTGGGCTAGGTTTCATGAGGACCCTGTAGAACTGGCTCACAAATTCTAGAAAGTAACAGAGACTCGGGGACAGAAAGGTAACCATTTGTGGAGGAATCCTTCAAAGGTTTTAGCCCTCTAAGTTGAAGAGTACTCAGCAGGGCATGGTCGGGCCCAACAGAACAGCAGTGTGGTCCTTTCCACAGGTGTGGCACAGCGGGGGCTAGACCAGGATGTCTGGTTCTGGGTCATCTGTGGAAATCAGTGTGCTGCCATAGGTTCCACCTGGCTCTGCTACCAGACTATCAAGAACTGAAGGGATGAACTTTCTAGCCAGAAAACTACAGGGTACCTCTATGGGAACAGTCCTGAATCAACAGTACCTCTACAAGCCAGAACCCTTCTGTAGAGGAAATATCTCAACTGCTGTCTTCAAAGCCTACCCAGTAAGGGATCCTTC
Organism: Mus caroli; assembly: GCF_978045245.1. Taxonomy (NCBI): domain Eukaryota; kingdom Metazoa; phylum Chordata; class Mammalia; order Rodentia; family Muridae; genus Mus; species Mus caroli. The sequence continues at coordinate 82,653,469 of NW_028227258.1, read as the reverse complement.
CCTACAGATCCTCACTTGGCTAGAGAAAAGGACAAAACCGAGTCTGGGGAACATAAGTTACAGAGGTACCAATCAATGTCCCTGCTTATCGGGAGGAGTTGGAGCTGGATCGGCTCCTGTGGCGGCGGCGGCCAGGAGAGCGAGACCTCCTACGCACAGGGGACCTGCGTCTTGGGGATCGAGACCTTCTCCTCATCCGTGGGGGTGACCTACGCCACATGGGAGGTGGTGGAAGCATCCTCCTGGGAGGGCTGAATCGCCGAGGTGGTGGCCGAGGCCACGGTGCCAACACAGCAGTAGCAGTGATCTCTTGGCCATCAATTTGTCCTCCATCCATGTGTTTCAGAGCCTTCTCTGCTTCATCGGGATTCTCAAACTCCACATATGCATAGCCTTTGGAGAGGTGAGGATGCATCCTCTCGACAGGCATGTCAATCATTTTAATTTTCCCGTAAGTAGAAAATATTTCCATGATATGATCCTTGGTCACATTCCTGGTGAGCCTCCCAATGTGCACTTTGGTTGGTTTAGGTGAAGGGCTCCGCCTTTTCCTCTCTTTTTCATCTCTTTTAGGTGGTTTGGATTTGGAGCGGGAACGCCGCCTGTTGTCATGCCTGCGCCGAGAAGAAGCCCTTCTCGGAGAGAAGGAGGAGGAGCTGCTAGAACTGGAGCTCCGGGATGTGCTGGAGCTTCCTGAGCGGTTGGATGCAGAGGACGAGCTAGAGCCACTGCTTGAGCCTGTGCTGGTGCTGGATCCCGAGCTGGAGGTTGAGCTGGACCTAGACCTGGTACTGCTGCTTCCGCTTGAAGCACTGCGTCTCTTCCGAGTCTTATCTCTGCCACGATCCTTCTCACTTGACTCTTTAGTGGCCCCTTTATCTTTAGATCGATCCTTGGACTTCTCATCAGATCGGTCCTTGCGTTTGGTAGGAGAAGGAGCCCTAGTGCTGGACTTTTTATTATTCTCTTTGACTCCTAGCAAGCTCTTCTTTTTCACTCCTGATAAATCCATTCTCCCCTTCTTCAAGGCAGCAATGTCGGCCTCACTTATCTGAACTTGAGTTCTAACTTGTGAGTGAGATCTGAACTCAAGTTCTAACTCACTTCTAACTTGAGTCTGGGAAACGATCCCTAATCGATTGCAATTTACGCCAAAGAGCAGCATCTTCCCAAGGCCGCCACCTCCTCCCGCTCTTCTCCAGAAAACCTTTTTTAAAAACCTAGAAAGAACATCTCTTTTCTTTTGGAAAACACAAAATGGATGTTGATGCTGGACAGTGGGAGGACTTAGAGTATCTTAGGGCTCAAGCTTAGGAGGCCACTGATCCGCATAGAGGTAAAGCCAAAGACAAGGCACCAAGCTGGGCCACATAGCTACAAAAACATGAAAATGGAAGAGATCTACTTGTTCTCCTTGCTCATTAAGGAATCTGATATTATTGGCTTTTTTCCTGGGCACATCTCTAAAGGATGAGGTTCTAAAGGCCATGCCAGTACAGATGCAGACTCAGACTGTCCAGAGGACCAGGTTCAAGGGTTTTGTAGCTATTGGGGACTAAAGGGTCATGTTGGTCTTGGTGTTAAGTTCTCCAAGTAGGTAGACGCTGCCATCCGAGGGGCCATCATCTTGGTGGGTCAAGCTTGTCATCGCCCCTGTGCAAAAAGGCTGCTGGAGGGATAAACCCCATACTGTCCCATGCAAGGTGACAGGCTGTGGTGGCTGTGCTGGTGCATCTAATCCCTGCACCCAGAGGCACTGGCATCTGTCTCTGCCCCTGTGCCCAAGAAGCTGTGGCTGCTGGCTAGTATTGATGACTGCTACTCATTAGCCAGGGGCTGCACTGACATCCTGGGCAACATTGCCAAGGCCACCTTTGATGCCATCTCCAAGACATACAACTACCTGACCTGACCTCTGGAAAGCGACTGTGTTCACCAAGTCTCCTTATCAGGAATTCCCTAACCATCTGTGAAATCCCATTCCAGAGTCTCTGTTCAGAGGACCCAGGCTCCAGCTGTTGATACCATGAAAGGATTTTTATACAAGAAACACAAAGTAATTTAGTCTCTCGCCCTTTAAAAGAAAATAGACAAGATCTCTCACTGAGATGGACCTCAAAAACTAGTCTGGACCCCCACCCACCTGTTTCTGTCCTTCTGCTGCTAAGGTTGCAAGTATCTCCATGCCTGGCTTCCTTTAAGTAGGATCTGGGGTTGAATTCAGGTCCTTGTGCTTACCAGGCAAGCAGTTGGCCAAACAAACTTTCACTCTATCCTCTGATTGTGCAACTTAGAAAAACCAAACTCGAGTTTGGATCCTCAGCACCCACGTTCAGCGTATGTCTGTAGTCCCACCTCTGAAAGTGTGGAGACAGTCGAATCTCTGGGACTTGTTGACCTGTCAGATGGGGGTAAGCTCCAGTTTGCTGAGTCACCCTGTCTCAGGAACCAAGTCAGGGAAAACTAATAAGAAAGATATTGTAGAAACTTTTAATCCCAATCCAGGGTTTCTACCCCTCCTTTGACCATTTAGTTTCCAGACACACACAACCTTTATATTTATAATAAGCCTTAAACATCACAAGAGCTGGGCAGATGTCTACCCTCTATGCTATTAGAATCTACTTTCCTACAGATAACCTTAAATTATTAAATATAAAAAGGATATAAGTATTCTTATCCACAGAGATATTAATCTCAAAAGAAGGGAAGAAAATAAATGGAAATTGATATAAATGATTTTTAAGAAGAACCACAAGGGAGAGGAGGTCTGTGTTGGGGGAGAAGCCTCCATGGGTTAGGTGAGTTCATGAAAATGTGTCTCTGAAATAAATTTCTTTCTTTCCTTTTCTTTCTTTCTTCCTTTCTTTCTCTCTTCCTTCCTTCCTTTCCTTCTTTCTTTCCTTCTTTTCTTCCTTCCTTCTTTCTAATTTTATTTTTTGTGTTTTTTTAGGGGGGATAGTGTTTCTCTGTGTCCTGGCTGTCCTGGAACTCTCTCTGTAGACCAGGCTGGCCTTAAAATCACAGAGATTCTGCCTCTACCTCCAAGTACTGGGATTAAAAGTATGTGCCAGAAATAACTTTTCTTCTCTTCCTTCCTTTCTCTCTCTCTCTCTCTCTCTCTCTCTCTCTCTCTCTCTCTCTCTCTCTCTTTCTTTCTTTCTTTCTTTTTGGTTTTTTTGAGACAGGGTTTCTCTGTATAGCCCTGGCTATTCTGGAACTCACTTTGTAGACGAGGCTGGCCTCGAACTCAGAAATCCACCTGCCTATGCCTCCGGAGTGCTGGGATTAAAGGCATGTGCCACCACGCCCTGCTAGAAATAACTTTTCTTAAAAATGTTTTTGTGACATTTGTTATTAGTCATTACTGTATGGTGAAGGTTTTTATATATATTTAGTCCTCAAATAACTGTGTAATATAACCTTATTATTCCACTTTACTTATTAGACTAAGGTTTAAAATGTCCAGTGTGATTCAAATGCTGAAGCACTGTGCACCAGAAAGGCAGAATTTTCCCTTTGGTGTGCATGGTGAAGGGATGGAATCTAGGGTTTCACACACACTGGGCAAAGTGCTCTACAGCTGGACTACACAGCTAGGCCAAATCTAACATTCTTTAGAGGCTAAGTATTTGCAAAAATCCTGCCACAATAGTGTGATGGTGCCTGGAATCCCAGCACTCAATTGGCAGAGCCAGGAAGATAAAGGGTTGAAAGCTAGCCAAGTGTGTGTGTGTGTGTGCGTGCGAGCACACGTGTTCTTCTGACATGAATACTAAGTCTCTCTTATCTTTATGTATTTGGCTTTGATCTGTTATAACAAAATGATTCAGCTTTTATACATTTATACTTTTATAGCTGTAGGACATGAATAAAACAAAAAAAAACATAAAACATTTCCCCATAGAAAGTGAAAAATGACAAAGTCTCCTCCCACTCGTTTTGCAGAGTGAGAACTGGTGTCGATCTTTATTTCCAGAAGCTTCTTTAACTGTGGCCAAAAAACCTGAAGTCAAGAGAAAAAAGAATATGGGGCAGCAGTGCTTGAGGGCACACACTGTCCTTGTAGAGGACCCTACCTAGGTCATTTCCCAAAACCCACATCAGCTGCTTCCAACTGCCTCAACTGCAGATTCAGGAGAACCTGATACCTCTGGCTTCCTTAGACATCTGCACTCCTGCGAGCGCTCGCGAGTGTGCACACACACACACATACACACACATACACACACAGACACACACAGACACACACACACATACACACACATACACACACATACACACACATATACACATACCCACACAAATACACACAGACACACACACACATATACACATACCCACACACATACACACACAGACATACACACACATACACACACATACACACACACACAGACACACACACAGACACACACATACACATACACACACATATACACATACCCACACACATACACACACACATACACACACATATACACATACCCACACACATACACACACAGACACATACACACACAGACACACACATACACACATACACACACATATACACACATACACACAGACACACACAGACACACATACACACACACAGACACACATACACACATACACACACAGACACACATACAGACACACACAGACACACACATACACACACATACACACAGACACACACAGACACACACAGACACACACAGACACACATACACACACACACAGACACACATACCCACACACATATACACAGACACACACACATACACACACATACACACATACACACACACATACACACACACAGACAGACACACAGACACACACACAGACAGACACATACACACGCATACACACACACATACACACAGACACACACAGACACACACATACACACATATACACACATATACACACACAATTAAAAATAATATAAATCTTAAAAAACAAAACAAAACATGAAACACAGCTACGCAAGTCACTGATTCTGGTGTCTCTGACAGGGGCTATACCAAGCAGAGGTGCTTAAGCAGACGGGCAGTCTATTAGGTCTTATTGATTGACACGACTTCTGTGGACATACTGAGGATTTAGTGGGTTTTTTTCCCCCAGGAGCAAAAGTAAGTCATTAAAAGATGTGTTCATTTACTTACTCGGCTATATGGTTAAGTGGGGATTACGTTAGAGTCTTTTATATGCTAGGCAAGTGTTCTGCCAGATTACAGAGCTTCATGTGCCAACATAAAAAGCCTCTATGATTTATAGTACTACCAGTTATACTGTTTTCATTTTAGAGGCCTGTGGAGGGTTGGTAGAGTGTGTGCCTTTCATGTAAAGTTCCTAGGTTCAGTTCCCAGTGCCAGAAAACAGAAGGAAATAAAAAGGAAGACAAGATTACTTCAGGCTAATGCAATTATTTCTTTGGAAATCCTGAAGTGAACAAGTCTATTTCTCGATTGGTTTTATCAACTAAGAGTAAATACACATTTTACAATGAAAAATCGTGAACATTAATTTTAACTATCACTTCCGAGAAAAGAAAACAATCCCATTGCTCCTCAGAAAAATTTGCTAATACATATACATGAGCCTCTAAATGAGTAAAGACAGCCCCTTTCTGTCTTAGATTCAGCCCCTGGGTGAAGAATCTCACACTTGAGGAGTTCACAGGCACAAACTCCGGGATGCTGCTTCTATCTGGGCAGAGTTGATGGCGGCAAAGCCTCTGCTGCCCCCTGGAGGCATCTGCTGCTTTTCATTGATTCCCTGTCGCAGCTCAGAAAACCTGCTCTGAGGTTGCACTTCTATGCTGCCTCCTCTAGTGGATCTCTGCAGGACTCCGGGATAGGAAGTCCTGCCAGTGTGTAACCACCTGCACGTGATGTCGATCTTCAGCACAAGCTATGTGTGCTCTCACCCACTTAACAATTAACCCCTTTTGTCGGTCCAGTTAAACAATCAGAGTCTGACAGTACACATAGGACAGTGGAACTTCGTCGCTCATCTTTGGGGTTCTTTCTAATTTGTTACCTTGAGAATGTGTTTGGGTATTATTTTAAATTTGCCTCAGGTCCTTGTAGGAACTTTAGTGATCCATACCCTATGCCCATGTAAAGGCATTCACTCAGCCATGTTTGAAATGGCTCATTTGTCTGTTTGATCTTAGTTATTTGAGACTATGTAGCCCAGTCTGGCTTTGCACTCGCCATCGTGCTTCCTTTATGAGCCAAAGCTTGCTCTCTGTGGCCTGCAGCTCAGTTTGAGCTGTTCAGGCACCAGCATACCTGATCTCTGCTCTTAAGTCTCTTTAGCTTACCTGTGAATGCTTTTGCATTCTCAGAGATATGATTGCCGATATGTCAATCAATCAATCGATCAGTCAATCGATCAATCTCGCCCACTGTCATGAAGTGGCAAGCTGCCATGACTTTGCTTTCCCTCTTGCTCTCTTCTGTCATCACGAATCCCTCCTTTCCTAGATCAGGGATGGGCATTTCTCGTTGATTTAGTTGGTCTCACTCTATAGCTCTAGATGGCCGGGACCTAATGAGCAAACCGGGCTCATACTCACAGAGATTCACCAGCGTTTGCCCCCTGAGTGCTGGGATTATGGGTATGGGTATTTTCTTTATTTTATTTTTATTTGAGAGAATAAAACCATGGTCTTATAAAAGATGGGGGGGGGCAGTAGTGGCAGGCACTGGTGGATCTCTGAGTCTGAGGCCAGCCTGATCTACATAGCAAGTTCCAGGGAAGCCAGGGCTACACAGAGAAACCTTATAGTGAAAACAAACAAACAAAAACTGAAGATTTTTTTCCCCCAACTTTTTCCAGGCCAAAAATGTTTTCTATTCCTGCAACACCTTGGTCTAGAAGGCAGATTGTTCTCTTGAAGCAATGAACACAGAGTGCTGGGGCTGGAGAGATGGCTCAGTGGTTAAGAGCACTGACTGTTCTTCTGAAGGTTCTGAGTTCAAATCCCAGCAACCACATGGTGGCTCACAACCATCCATAATGAGATCTGACACCCTCTTCTGGTGTGTCTGAAGACAGCTACAGTGTACTTAGATATAATAAATAAATAAATAAATAAATAAATAAATAAATCTTTGAAAAAAAATGAATACAGAATGCTTAGCTGTGGAGTGATGTGCAATGAGAACTAAACAGAGACTGGGGCGGGATGTGTTAATATCACCATCCTGTGCTTAAGAAAACCAGAAAGAACAAAATAGGTATGGTAATGCCCTCAGACAGGGCCCCTCTGTCTAGGTGAAGCCAGATCCTCAGCCTTAGGAGACAGCTCTTCTGCTCTGTTCCTCGCTGAGATGTCAGAGCCCCAGTGACCTGCCCTGAGCAAGCAGACAGTTGGCAGAGTAAGCAGGTTTTGAGAGGCTGGTCTTCTCACTAGAGATCTGATGTTCAGTAATTGCAGAGGCTGGATTTTTAGGGCCAAAGCGTTGGCCTCAGGGGTCAAGAGAGCTTGCTGCTCTTCCAAGGGGACTGGAGTTTGGCTCCTACATAAGCAGGATCACAACCACCTATCATGGTAGCTCAAGGGGAACCAATACCCTCTTCTGGTCTCTGTGGGTCTCTGGATTGACATACACAAAGTCAGACACAAGCACATAATAAAAAAAAGTTTGATTCTTCATTTGGTTTGGCTCTAGTAATACGAATTTCATAAAAAGCCACCGACTTGCTGTGGAGAAAATCCTAGGTAGCGGGAGAGTAACTTTTACATCAGTTTTCACACCCAGACACTTGTACAACAAAAGAATCATCCGGTCCAGCTTCCTTCTTACGAGAATGGAGCCAGCATTCTCAGCTTGCCCCTAGCTTTTCTTCTCTCTCCTCCTTCTTCTTGTGTTTCCTTTTAAGACAGTTTTTCTACGCATTCCAGACTGCCTTTAGTGATTTCAAGTTAGTAGATTAGAACAACAGCAACGTGTGTGTGTGTGTGTGTGTGTGTGTGTGTATTGTCTGCATGTGTTGGGCTGGATGTGTGTATGAATGTAGAGGGCAGACTTTGATATTGGGTATGGTAGGTCTCCATCTTATTTTTTGAGATAGGGTCTCTCCTTTAACTTGGAGCACATCGACTGGCCAATGAGCTCCAGGAATCGTCTTCCTTAGCACTGGGACCACTGTGTGCCCACCTCACCCAGCCTTTGTGTGGGTGCCAGGGATCCGCCTGCATATTGAGTGAGACATCTTCTCAGACCCCTGAGTACACATTTTAATTAACTTTATCATTGTCATGTGCAAGACAAAATATAAATGACCAGTTTGCTGCCTGGATAGAAGATTTCAACTGCTTTGGTGATTTGTACTAATTACTTTCCTGTTGCTGTGATTAAATACCATGAACAAGGCAACTTACAGAAGAAAGAGCTTGTTTGGGTGTTTAGCTCCTGATACTCTTGCCTCTAGTGCGGAGTTTATAGGTGCTGGGTACCAACTTGGGCTGGTTAATTTTTTCCTGGGCTTGTTTATTTATTTTTTAAAGGTAAGGTCTCATTCTGTAGTAGACTAACCTGGAACTATCCATCTTCCTGTTTCTACCTCATAAGTGCCACCTGGCCAGTCTTAAAAATGTTTTACCTCCTTTTTTGTCTTTTTGGAGTGAGTGCCTCTTTACTTAGCCCATGCTAACTTGAACTTTGGATTCTCCTGGCATGGGATCAACTACTGGCATAACAGGCCTATGCCAAAGCTACTCGTCCTAAATGTACTTTCTTATTATTTTTTAAAAATTGCATATTTTTTTAATTTACATTTCAAATGTTATCCCCTTTCCTGGCTTCTCACTCCCAGAAACTCCCTATCCCGTCCCCTCCTGCTCCTATGAGGGTGTTCCTCCACCCACCACTCACTCCCACCCTCAATTCCCCTACACTGGGACATCTATCTAGCCTTCATAGGATCAAGAACCTCTCCTTGCACTGATGCCTGACAAGGCCATTCTCTGCTACACATGTAGCTGGAACTATGTGTACTCCTTGGTTGGTGGCTTAGTCCCTGGGAACTCTGTTGGTTGATATTGTTGTTCTTCCTATGGGGTTGCAAACCCCTTCAGCTCCTTCAATTCTTTCCTTAACTCCTCAATTGGGACCCTCCCCCCCAAGTCCAATGGTTGACTGTGAGCATCTGCCTCTGTATTTGTAAGGCTCTGTCAGGGCCTCTATATACAGCTATTTCAGGCTACTGTCAGCAATCATTTCTTGGCATCTACAATAGTGTCAGGATTTGGTGACTGTATATGGGATGAATCCTCAGGTGGGACAGTCTCTGGATGGCCACTTTTTTATTCTTACTGGCATAGCTCAGGCTGGCCTGGAACTCACATAGATCGTCCTGCCTCTACCTCCTCAGTACTGAATAAACACATTCAACTTTAAGTTGTATATTTTACACTAAGCCCATTAGAAGAAAAAAAAAAAGGCAGACTATTATAGGATATCTAGTTTTAACAGAAGTCAAATAAATCCTCTTCTGGATTCTCAACATCAGCGCATTTGGAGCCTTTGCTCTAGACTGGGTCACTTACAACTTAACGGCCAAATGACAATAACATGGTAATAGTAACAGGACATCTGTTATTTATTAGAAGCCACATGTTTATGTCAGGCATTCTGATAAGTAATTTATGTCTTTAATTTCCAAAACGCCATCCCTAGGCAGGTAGGCATTAAGAAAAAGAAGACACCAATTAATTTATGTATGTGCGCTTCTGTGTGCATGCTACGACATACTCGTGGAGATCAGATGGCAACTGGGTGATAACACTCTTTTCTTCCACCTTACGGATCCCGACTCAGGTCGTGCCGCCTAGCCACCTTGTCTGCTCAGAGGAGGCATTTTTTTTTTTTAAAGATTTATTTATTTATTATATGTAAGTACACTGTAGCTGTCTTCAGACACTCCAGAAGAGGGCGCCAGATCTCGTTACAGATGGTTGTGAGCCACCATGTGGTTGCTGGGATTTGAACTCTGGACCTTCGGAAGAGCAGTCGGGTGCTTTTACCCACTGAGCCATCTCACCAGCCCCAGAGGAGGCATTTTTATCCCCATTTTACAGACGAGTGAACTAAGTTTCGGAGTAGTTACTGGCATTTCGTGGCAGAGTCGAGGCTAGGATGGTTTCCTAATTCTCCACCCAGCGATGCAGCAAACACCGGGGAACAGCGGACACACTAAAAAGAAACCGACGGCCACTACAGCCACCTAAAGAGAAGCATTAGGGGCCAGGCGCAGAAACCGGAAGGTGAAAGGCGTCACCGGAAACCAGAGCGCAGCTTCCGGCGGTGCGCAGGAAGTGGCTCTTCCGCGCGTTGCCAGGTTATAACGTAGACGGGCAGTAGAGTTTGCTCCGGTCTCGCGCACGAGGTGCCCGTGTCCCGCTTCCCAGCGCCTGTAGTGAAGATGTCCCACGCATCCCCGGCAGCCAAGCCCTCCAACTCCAAGAACCCGCGAGTCTTCTTTGACGTGGACATCGGCGGGGAGCGAGGTGAGCGGCGCGGACGGCTCAGCGGTTCCCGCGCCTGGGGCCTCCCTGCTGCGGTTCTCCTTGGCCCGCTGGCTGTTCGGCGGCTCGGGGCCTGGGATCCGAAGGGGAATAGCAGCGTAGGTCCCAGCCGAAGCGAGCCCTGGCCTCCATGAGTCCAGATTGCGCCCTCTCCCTTCCGGTGGAAGTTTCTGGAAATTTCTACTTCTACTTTAGGGATCGTGGCGTCCCTATCGTTTGTCTCTTTTTGATCGCACTTCCCTGCAACCTTTGCATCACTACTTACTATAAAGTGAAATGATTTGACGAGTGTGGTGGATAGTTCGATATGCTTCCTGGATATGTGCCTAAGGGGCTCTAGTCACGCCACGTGCCTCTTGGTACACGAGCTACATTGCGAGCTACCAAATCATTCCAAATTAGAGTGACTTTAGTGCTTAGTGCTTTTTCCTTATTACTGATTATAGTAGCAGTTTAAGTAGGCGATCGTTTGTGCTGTTTGGCATCATGGAATTGAGCACCATGTCTGTATGGTTACCTAGGATTCAGAGCTAAGAAGCCCTAAGCCAGTGGCTTAACCAGTGGGTGGAGGAAACTCCTTGGAGAGTGGGTTGTTAAACGACCCTTTCACAGAGTTGCATATCAGATATTTTCATTACTAATCGTAACAGTAGCAAACTTACAGTTATGACGAGGAACTATATTAAAGGGTGGAAGCATTAAGAAGGTTGAGAAACACTGTCATAAGCCCTCGTGTTGCTTTGTAACTCAATTGGGCTTTTCTGAAACATGTTAGAGTTGTAGGCCAGACCTGCTGGGATGGGTACACACACGTTTATATATGCATTCACTTTGTTTTGTAACAGATTTTATTGTTAACTGTCTTTTGGATTCTTGAGAAGGGAACTGTTTTAGAGGTTACAAAAGGCAGTTTCCATAGAACACAGAGTGGACTGTGTCTTCGGTTAGGTACTTAGCGATTAGAGATTCTGAGTGCAGGGCCCCTGAGGTAGGTCACAGGTAAAGGTGCCTGCCACCAACCCTGAATCTCAGCGATTGTCCCATGATCTCCACACTGCATGCCTCAGCCTCACACATAAAATCAATTTTTTAAAAAAATAATTTTTAAGGATTTTTTTATGATTATATCTTAAGTACACTGTAGCTGTCTTCAGATGCCTTCAGAAGAGGACATCAGATCTCATTACGGATGGTTGTGAGCCACCATGTGGTGGCTGCTGGGATTTGAACTCAGGACCTTCGGAAGAGCAGTTGGTGCTCTTAACCACTGAGCCATCTCTCCAGCCCAGAATAAAAAAAATTTAAAGTCTGAATATTATTTAAATGATTTAGGGTTTTAAATCCTTTGTACATTAAACCATGTTGTGCTTCCTAGGCAGCTAATCGCCTGGATGCTGTAATTAGTTATAATCTTAAGTGTGTTGTTTCAAATTTAGATCTACGAAGCTTTCCTTAGACTAAATAGGAATCGTAGAAAAATGACAATGAGATGACAGTGACACGGATCTGACAGTTCCGTGGTTGGGCTTATTTTCAAGGGAGATGAAGTTTGTATGCATACCCGAGGCACTGCAGCGTTATTCATAGTAGCCAACACACACAGCACCAATCTAGTGTCTGTCAAAGCATGAGAACATACACCATGCTGTATACACAGTAGAATATAACACTGGCCTTTAAAAGAGGGAAATCTTATTTATAACTTTGTAGTTAAATCTAGAGGGTAGTATGATGCGTGAAATAACCTACTATAGGCTCTCACGTTTGTGGACTCTTTAAAAAAAGTTGAACTTAGAGAAGTAGCATGATAGATACCATTGCCTGGGGAGATGGCAATTAAAGGATGCACAATTTCATTTAAAGAGCGGTAAGCGCAGAAGATCTGTACACAGCATTGTGACTCCAGTTAGTAACATGGTTAAAAGAGAACTAAATGACTCATTGGATGAGGTGTTAACCACTGGTTGTATATATTCGTTATCTCCTTTTGGTTTGCCTCTTTAGTTTGCATGCACACTGACAAGATGTCCTTTTCTTTTCCTTCAGTTGGACGAATTGTTTTAGAATTGTTTGCAGATATTGTTCCCAAAACTGCAGAAAATTTTCGTGCATTGTGTACAGGAGAAAAAGGAACTGGGTCCACGACCGGGAAGCCTCTCCATTTTAAAGGATGCCCTTTTCACCGAAGTACGTATACAAACTTCCTCTGTCCAAATAGCTTGATACGTGTATTAGCCCTGCTCTTAGGAAGGGACGGCGAGTATTAATTTCTTGATGGATACTTAGACAAAGTGGTAGCTCAGTGTCATAAGGGCTTGGTGGTGTGCAGTAGGATTGATTGTGGGAGTGGACTAAAGTTTATCTCATCAGCCGTCTTCTAACTCTCTCCTTCAAACCATTTCATTGGTAAGAAAAAGCATGGCAGAAAAATAAGCTGACCTTAGGTCATTTGACAGGCTGGGCAGAATGTTTGAGAAGTATTTGACATTTGCTGTCCAGAACACCTTGGTAATGTGTGATTAAACTATTACTTCATACAAATTACTTGTCTGCTGTCCCAGGGGTCTGTGGGTTCAGCAGAGCTCGGGAGCCACATGCACTCACCATTCTGTTTTCTCAGCTAATGAAAGTCTAAGCACAGTAAATATTTATGAATAAACAAGTCAATGACAGTGTCAGCAACTTTCCTGTATCGCAGGGGATTGAACCCAGGGTGTTACTATACCCCTGATTTACACACCTAGTCCCGTGGTTCGGTTTTCTTAAAAATACCGTTAAGAAAAATGAACCAAGTGTTGATTGTGTACGCCTTTAATCCTGGCACTCAGAAGGCAGAGGCAGGTGGATCTCTTGAGTTCCAAGACAGCCAGGACTGTTACACAGAGAAACCCTGTTTTGAAAAACACCAAAAAAAAAAAAAAAGAGAGAGAGAGAAATATGAACACTGATTTTTAAAATGTTTTAAACTTGACTTCACTTTTGTATTTAATAATGTATAAAAGTATGCTCACAAAAATGTATCTAGAAAACAGTTAACATGGGAAGGGAGGGAAAGGAAGAAGATTATTACAGGCAATAAAATGGAAGTAGAGTTAGTGCAGCGTCTTTTGGTAACACACAGAGATACAGGGAAGCTACCTTTGACTTAGTTCAGAGAATTAATTTCTTGAGAGTTGGTGGGGAGTCACTAATGAGTATGTTGGAGTTACGTTGTGAGAAGTCTTCAGGTAGAGTTGATGGCCAAGATAGGGGAGGAGGCCTGGGGTACCACAGGGAGGAGGGCCAAGTGTACCACAGGGAGGAGGGCTGGGGTACCACAGGGAGGCGGGCTGGGGTACCACAGGGAGGAGGGCTGGGGTACCACAGGGAGGAGGGCCAAGTGTACCACAGGGAGGAGGGCCAAGTGTACCACAGGGAGGAGGGCCAAGTGTACCACAGGGAGGAGGGCTGGGGTACCACAGGGAGGAGGGCTGGGGTACCACAGGGAGGAGGGCCGGGGTACCACAGGGAGGCAGGCCAGGGGTACCACAGGGAGGAGGGCCAGGGTACCACAGGGAGGCAGGCCAGGGGTACCACAGGGAGGCGGGCTGGGGTACCACAGGGAGGCGGGCCAGGGGTACCACAGGGAGGAGGGCCAGGGGTACCACAGGGAGGAGGGCCAGGGGTACCACAGGGAGGAGGGCCAGGGCCACTACTAAAGTTGAACTTGGGAAGTAGTCTTCATTACTCATTCATTAGCACTGCTGAGATTCCTGCCTTAGTTACTAATGGTCATGTTCCTATTCCTTTTTTTTTTTTTTTTTTTTTTTGCAGTTATTAAGAAATTTATGATTCAGGGTGGAGACTTCTCAAATCAGAATGGGACAGGTGGTGAAAGTATTTATGGTGAAAAATTTGAAGATGAAAATTTTCATTATAAGGTAAAGAAAAATTCTTGTTTTTGCTAATAGAAAGACTATATATTTGAAATATACTTGGATTATGACACTAAAAAATACTTTTGGATGTGGCCAGATTGCTGTCTGGCCCCCTCCCCCTCCTGGTACTAGGGCCTCTTATGCCAGACAAGAGGTTCATCACTCAGCTGTCCTTTCCCATTTTCTATTTTGAGACTGGGTCTTTTCCTAGTTGCTCAGGTTAGCCTTAAACTCATTCTAGCTTAGCTACGCCTTGAACTTCCAATCCCTTTTACATACCCTGCTTAGGCACTGAGATTACAACCTTGTGTCGGCAGGCCTGGTATGGGTTATACTTTCCTTGTAAAGAGATGGTATTTATAGACAAGCATTTCTAAGGGTGTGTGGTACCGAGGATGAGCTCGGTCTTGTGCATGCTAGGCAAGTTCTCTACCACTTGAGCCTTGTGCCAGTTCACTATGCTTCTTTGATATGGAAAGGATTTATCCAGTAGCAGTTTGCTTTTTGAGACAAGGTTTTACTGTGTAATCCAGGGAGGTCTTGAATTTACCATCCTCCTGTATTTTGCCTCCTGAGTGCTGGAATACAAACAGAAGTTTATCCAGTTTATGCCTGGCCAGTATGATATTTTAGCAAAAATAGTTACTTATTTCACTACTCAGTTTTTATATGCTTCAGTTAAGCCAGTGAGTTTTTAAGCTTCCATATGGCAAAATTGATCCCAGGAAAAATGTTCTCATTATTGTAAGGATGGTAACTTGTGCATCTTTATCCTTGAATTTGAAGAACAACAAAACCATCGCTAATACCCAGGATGTCAGGGGATTTTCCACCTAGCGGCTATGGTTAATGTTCGGGGTGTATTGCACCATTCCCGTTTTAAGAACAGACATGTAAGTACAAAAGTAAAGTGATGTCTTTGGCAATGAGGAATGTAAGAAGGTAATGAGGGTGACTGGAAAGAGAGTTCCTATTGCTCAGTTTGTCATCACACCAGAGAGCCTAGGGAGAAAGAACAAGGCAGGCTGTTTATAATCTTAACCTCGGCAGAGTCAAGGTTAAAATACAAGCAGCTGTGGAGAATAATAGATAGTTTAATACATGTATGACTATGATACAAGTTGAGTATCCCTTATAGGAAATGCTCCATGCTAGAAATATTCCAGGGTCATTTGTATTTTGAAATATTTGCATAGATTTTATAGGTTGAACATTATTGGAAATGTGAAGGTTGTGGCTCAGAAGTTTCAGATTTTGTAATGTGTCTGAATTTGGTTTTTAGATTACGGATGTCCAACTTTTAGGTTGGCACTAGCTGTGTAGAACAAGCTGGCCTTGAACTCACAGAGATCACCAGTCTCTGCCTCTCGAGTGCTGGGATTTAAAAGCACACGGGACCACACGCAGCCCATGTGATAGAAAGATTTAGATCAAGTTAGTAGGTAGGAGAGACAATGAGGAGGTTTGAACACTTAAGCTAAGCAAATTGGGCCTTCAGGTGTCTGAATTTTTGCTAGGCTGGACTAAAAATACAGATTTCAAAACTAAGTGATAGCAGCGATGGGGGAAGACCGTGGAAGGCCAAGGAAAAGAAGGCTTAGTCTATGACTAGTTAAAGTCCTCGGGAGGCCATCGAGGATGGTGGGCTGTTCCACCACTGCCCTGATTGAAAGATGACTGGCTGTGGAGCCATGCAGATTCAGTGGCCTTGAAAGCAGAATCGGATTTAGATTGGATAGAGGTGTCTTAGGTGGGAGAAGTAGCGAGAGTTATGAGGCGCGCACTAGGGTGTGCCTTCAGAAAGCCTAAGGTCTGCGGAGCAGAAAAGCAGAGTCACTGGCTTGCACTCATGCAGACTGAATACAAGCTGTTCTTTCGTATTCTGGGAATCATTGATTTACCTGAATGAAAGTCATACATTGGAATTATTTTCCAAATTAGGGAAGTACTTATCTGAATAACTAAATTCAATCTAAATTCAATATGACATTACTATTCTCAGTTTGGTGAAAGAGGAGAATCATAATGTAGGCCTATTTCTGATGGTGGGAAGATTATAGGGATTCTCAGAAAAATAGTAACTGTCACAGAAAAAGCAAAGTTAGTTATTATTAGATGTCCTTAGTGTGGCCTCTTCATCTTTAAGATGGAAGTGTAAGCATCTCTTGCAGATAGCCAGTTTAGAAAAGGCCTGATTCTTGTTAAACTGACACTTAAAAACCTTTGTTCATTTAAGGTGGAGTGCTTAAAGTCAAACCAGAGCAAAAGGTACTCAAACATTTAGGAGTGAAATTGATGTGAAAGAGTAACGTTTAGTAACCCCATCTGTTTTAAGGAAATTCATACTAGGCCTCTAACTTGTTTTTCTTTCAATGATTTTTATCTCTGCAGCATGATCGGGAGGGTTTGCTGAGCATGGCAAATGCAGGCCCCAATACGAATGGTTCTCAGTTCTTTATCACAACAGTTCCAACTCCTCATTTGGATGGGAAACATGTGGTATTTGGTCAAGTCATAAAAGGACTAGGTGTGGCAAGGATGCTTGAAAATGTAGAAGTGAATGGTGAAAAACCTGCCAAAGTAAGTAAAGTTACGGTGAAGTAAACAGAGCTTAGTTAGCATGTCGGAGACTGCAAGCCACAAGGTCAGACAGTTGTTGTCTTAGAAAAGTGGGAAAGAAGAAGGCAGGCTGCTTTTGCTATAGGAGCCTGCACTGGCAGTCGGAGGCTGGATTGGCAATTTTTCTTAACTTGTTTTTTTTTTTTTTTTTTTTTTTTTAAGAAGGCCAAGAAGATTAGTTTAAAGGAGATATATTTATTTTTTTTCTTCAAGATCTGGCTTTCCTTGAATTGTGTAGTAGTCCTCTTGTGTAACCCTACTCTAGTGCTAGGATTAACTACCATGCCCAACAAAATGATTTTAATACTTATTTCAGCTTCAGTGTGATCTAACAGTGATCTGTGTTAGATGACCCGAGTCTTCCCATAACAGTGAGACTTTTGTGTCAGAAGTGAGTAACTATAGGACACACTAGAAAGAAGACAGTGAGCACACTGTTGTTGAACTAGAAGTGTGATATACATCTTGTTACTTTTCCTGATCTGCTTTTATACCTTGCACACATTGCTTAGTTGTTTCAAGTTATATCGTATTCTAAATGCCCATGAAGCAAGGTGACTGTGAGAGACCGATAAAGCAACCAGACAGTGCACAGGAATTAGGAACCCAGCTACTTGTAGGAAGTCTGCCAACCAGTACTACACAACAGACTGTCACCTGAGACAGCTTCATGCATAGTGATGCCATTCTCAACTCAGTGTGTTCCTAGCACTGCAAGTGTGACATGATCCTATTAGTTGGAGTGTACATAGAAGGATTTGCTGTAATCATAGCAGATGGCTGCATCCCTGACATGTGTGACATGAATAATGGTATATGTAACTTTGAGCTATGCAGCCTTTAAAGGTAGACTCTTAAGATCTCTAAATACTTAATGTTTTTTACAGCTCTGTGTTATTGCAGAATGTGGAGAATTGAAAGAAGGGGATGACTGGGGAATATTCCCCAAAGATGGCTCTGGTGACAGTCATCCAGACTTCCCCGAGGATGCAGATATAGATTTAAAAGATGTGAGTACTTCCGGATGAATCAGTTTAATTACTTAAAATATTTAATACTAAGAGCTTGGTTAGCCTGTCATGATAGAACCGTCATGTTAAGTCACATTATTTACTAACACCCAACATATTTATGTCCTTTTATACAGGTAGATAAAATTTTATTAATATCTGAAGACTTAAAAAACATTGGAAATACTTTTTTCAAGTCTCAGAACTGGGAGATGGCTATTAAAAAATATGCGAAGGTTTTAAGGTAATAAAGCATTTTAACAAGTTTTTAATAAGTTACTTTCAGAATGTATAAACTGAATTATGAACTAAACTCAGAATTGCTCATATTTAGCAAGTTATTTGTGTAATAACAGCTGTTCTGAAAAAGTAACATTTCTTGCAGGGTGTGGTGCACTGGGGAGGCAGAGGCAGGTAGACCTTTGGGTTAGAGGAGGCTAGCCTGATCTACAGAGCTAGTCTAGGACAGCCCCAGGGCGAAGCAGAGAAACCCTGTCTCAACAACCACAAAGAGTAGGACATTGACAGGTTCCTGTTGTTTGAGGTGCTGGTGGTCCCAGGCCCCTGGCATGTTAGATAAGCACTCTGATCTATACTCCACCCTCATTTTGACATGTTGTATCGATACTTTAGCCCTTGCTTTAGGGTGCTCTTACCTGGATCATCTTATTTTTGCTTTTTTATCTGGAGTAAGCAGTTTCTCTAAGTCGATTCGTTTTGGAGAAAGGAAACTAGAAACTAAGCTCTAGGGACCAGATCCTCAGTTCAACTTCTAGGATCTTTTCAGGAAAGAGTTAAGTCAATGTTTTTTACACACACACACACACACCCCAACACTATATATAGTTCTTTGCCTCTTCCCATTGAATTGTCCTAATATAGAAATACTGGTTCTAAACACAATTATATTAGAAAGCATATACTAGGAATCTGAGCTGTACGTAATTTGTATGGGAGTTGATATTAGTTGTTAGCTTTGGGGGAAAGTTGATGTAAAATATCTTCTGGAGAAATAGGAGTAGGAGTGTAGCTCAGTGGTGGGAGGTAAGCCTAGCAGGCTCTGGGCTTATTTTCTTACATCTGAAGAAACAGCAACAATAAAAAATTGTGATTAATATTAGCCACAATGCTGAAGAAGCAGTGTGGAATTATATGTTTGGTGGTTTTTTTTTTTTTTTTCTTGAGACAGGATTTCTCTGTAGCCCAGGCTGTCCTGGAACTCACTCTGTAGACCAGGCTGGCCTCAGAAATCCTCCTGCTGCTGCTTCCGAAGCGCTGGGATTAAAGGTGTGCGCCACCACTGCCTGGCTATATGTTACTTTTATTTATGTTTTCTAGGTATGTGGATAGTTCAAAGGCTGTTATTGAGAAAGCAGATAGATCCAGACTGCAACCTATAGCCTTAAGTTGTGTGCTGAATATTGGTGCTTGCAAGCTGAAGATGTCAAATTGGCAGGGGGCAATTGACAGTTGCTTAGAGGTAAGTCGGTGTGAAAGTTTTTTTTCTCATCAAGTTATAAAAACACAATAGTCTTTAATGTATTTGAATTGCCTAGCACCTAATGAGACTTAACAAAATGTTACTTACATCATCCTGTCTCTAGTTTGGATGCCAGTTTTGTGTAAATTCATTAATTTTGCTTTTAATATTGTCACGTGATATGTACTAAGTACTTTGCTTTTATTACTTAAAGCATGTTTATCTGCTTATTGATAGTATTTATGAGCTAGGCATATGAATACAAAGTCTGGGATGATTAAGAATATAGATATGAGTGTGACCCACACCTATAATCCCAGCATTGTGGAGGTAAAGGTGGGAAAATCAGAAAGTCATAGCCATCCTTTGCTATGAGAGAGACCCTACTTCAAAAGCAAGACTAAACTAAAGCATGTGTGTGTGTAGACATGCTTTCTCTTGCCTTTGTGCAGGGTTTTCTGCTTTGCTTTATGACTGAGATATCCTAAGCAGTCTTGGCTTTTTGGAAATGGGGTCTCATGTCCTCTAGGCTGACTTCCAACTAGGTATTCCTGCCTGGCTTTTCAAGCATGTTACCGCCATGCTGGGCTTGGCTTATTTCCATTTTGTACCTATTGTGTGTAAATGGCCATGGTGCATGTGCAGGGTCAGAAGACAACATTTATGGAGTCAGTTCTCGCTTCCACCCTTGTGAGGGTTCCAGACATTGAGCCTAGGTTCCAGCTTGCATGGCAAGGGTCTTTATCCACTGAGCCATCTTGCTGGCCACTTTTATTTATTTTAAAGCCTGCATCATCAAAGTTATAGATAGGACACAGTGGGCAGACTAGTCTTTGGGGTGCAGACTATTATAATTAGAACATACAGAAAGATACTTTGTCCTAATGTAGGCCATACAGGTACTTTGAAAAATTGTACTTGGACAAAATTTCCAGACTAAATGTTTTTTGTACATTATTCTTAGAGCATGCATCAGTGCTTAGCAAGAACTTACGTAAGACCTGGATATGCAGCTTAGGGGTACAGTACTTGTGTAGGTTACAAGGTTGCCCTTCAATCCCAGCTATCCCATACCCCTTGCTTAAGTAGATGGAATCAATGATAAGAAATGTGTGCACATATATTTAGAGGGGAACATGAAATAGAGGAAAGTACAAAAGAGAAGACCCACTCTGGATCTCTGTACCTGTAAGGCAGGTAATATTCCATCTCAAGGACATTCTCAGTATTGCCTCTTAAGAGCTGTTGGGCCAACAGAATATATTGCTTTAAAAATGTTTCAGGGCGGAGGCCTGTTAAAAGTTGCTTATGTTTATCATATAATTGCCCTCCCCCAAAATGTCTTTGGATTCTCAGGTGAACATGTAGACTTATCTTCCTCATTCCTTATAAACCTAGCTGGACACATGTACATGGCATTCACGTGACTTGTGTACCTCTGGAGTTTTTTTTTTTTTCAAGAAGTGGTGGACTGTCCTTGAACCAATGACAGGATGCCAGAAGATGACTATATTTAAACTTTT
This sequence comes from Mus caroli, assembly GCF_978045245.1. NCBI lineage: Eukaryota > Metazoa > Chordata > Mammalia > Rodentia > Muridae > Mus > Mus caroli. The sequence goes on along the minus strand of NW_028227258.1, from coordinate 82,632,389 downwards.
ATTTTAAAAGATTTTTTTTTTTTTTTTTTTGGTTTTTTGAGACAGGGTTTCTCTGTATAGCCCGGCTGTCCTGGAACTCACTTTGTAGACCAGGCTGGCCTTGAACTCAGAAATCCGCCTGCCTCTGCCTCCCGAGTGCTGGGATTAAAGGCGTGCGCCACCACGCCCAGCTTATTTTAAAAGATTTAATAGTCTGGGTCTACTTGGGCTAGAAACAGTGCTGAAACAGCACTCTGGAGACTGCTAAGAAACTATCCTTCGTTTTACATTCACTCAGCTCTCTTCTGGTAAACCCTAGCTCATGCGGGCTGGCACCGGCTCACTAGTTCCAGTGACTTTGGAGCCAGTTGATGACAGGTACTTTTAGATACAAATACTGATTTTATACTTTTTCATAGGCTCTTGAAATGGACCCTTCAAATACTAAAGCACTGTACCGAAAAGCGCAAGGATGGCAAGGATTGAAAGAATATGATCAAGCATTGGTAAATTTTGTTATTTTTGTTTTATAATAATCACCTTAAAAGTCTTAATGTCTGATGTTTCTTAAATTCTCTCCCCCATTGAAGGCTGATCTTAAGAAGGCACAGGAGATAGCCCCAGGAGATAAAGGTAAATTAAAAGATTGTGTAGTGATACTTCATTTTGTTTTTCAAAAGTGGATACTCATGAACCAATATACAATATACACTTAACCTTGACAGGTATTTTTGTTCACATCTTGTAGAGTGCCTCTTATTGGGCAAGGCACTAGACAAATAACCACGCTGTCTGCCGTATGCAGAGCTTATATTCTAATTCTGCTCAAGAATGTACTAGCTTTTTAATATGACTTCATATGCTTCTGTGAACCTCGTTTAGATGCAGGTTCTGTTACATCAATGTTAGTCAGAAGATGAACAGTAAGAAAGTATTCATTGTTATTTTAAAATTCGGACATTCCTCAAACTGAATGTGGCTGGGACCAAACATTCTCTGTATGTTGCAGAGTAGCTAAGGTAGAAAGATAATGCAGATAAAAGTGATCCTAAATATTACTGCTAAAAAATGCACCCATGCCAAGGGAGAGTTACTCTCACTACAAGGTGGTTGGTCTTTTTTCCATTTTTTTTTAGATGCTTTGAAAATTAATTGTTTCTCTTTTTTCCTTCCCCCTCCCCCGCAGCTATCCAGGCAGAATTGCTTAAAGTCAAACAAATGATAAAGGCACAGAAAGATAAAGAGAAGGCCGTGTATGCAAAAATGTTTGCTTAATAAGGATTAAACTCTCTTTAACTGGTATACATTGATTACATAAAGGACAAGGTATATTACTGTCTACGCTCCCTGTTGTGTTCCCCTTTGTGATCTTTGTCATTGTTTACATAGCAGTGCTGACATAGGTTCCTTCTTAAATAAAGAGTTAAAAAATACAGCGAATCTCATTTTAAAGTGTTTCTGTCTGCATTTTCACCAAGAGTGGAATCTGGCCAATGTTTAAACTCTAACTCTCACTAAACTTTAGGCTTTGTGGATGGTCTAGCCCAGCCGTTCTCAACCTGACGGTCCACTGAAAAACATAGATATTTTTACAGTATGGTTCAGAGCAGTAGCAAAATTACAGTTATGAAGTAGCAACAAAAATAAATTTATGTTTGGGATCACCACATGAAGAACTGTATTAAAAGGTTGCAGTACTAGGAAGGTTGGGAACCACTGATGTAACTGTCACGTTTATGTGTATAAACCAGAGGGCATGGCTGTGTTTTCAATAAAACGGTTTTTAAGTGTTCATCTCTGGATGTCCTTTCCTAGTGTGGACCACACATTTGTTTTTATACTTGAAGATTTTAAGTTTTGCAAGACAAATATATTGTAGAAGCCTTGTAGTACAAGTTTCTGTTGGTACTGGAAGGACTTGAAAGGTAAATAGATGTTCTATCATTTATAAAGTTTTATTTATGACAAATATTTCATGATTTTATGGGGCAACTTTAGATACAAAGTTTTTTACTTCAATAATGTTTGAAGGACACTTGTTCAGAAGTTATCTAAACATACAGGAAGTTAGTTTGGCGTACATTTACAGTTTTATAGAAACTGGCTGTCAGATGTGCCAGTGAGTGAAGGCACTTGTGTCTTACATGCCATTGTAAGCAGGCCCGCCTCCGCCTTCTGGGACCACCCAGTTAATATTTTGACTTGGGTCTTTGATATCACATGTTTTACAATGCACACAGTTCTGAGCATTTATCTGTAATCGAAATCCATCACCTTGTTCCAAAGGAACAAATTCATAAACTCCTGTAAAAAAAAACCACATACATATATATGTATTTAGGTATGCAACAAAAGGCAAATAATGAAAAAGTGAGAGGAAATTAAAATCTTAGAACTATGGAAACTTGAGGTTTTCATGTTTATTCCCAGAGACTATCTGATCTTGGTGTATGTTGTGCTATTAATATAAACTAATCACACAAAAGAAGTACAGCAATATTCTCTGGGTTATCTAACAAGTTAAAACAGATTGGCTCCAGTCCTCGCTTCTGACAGTTAACAGTGCACTGTAACTTTTAAAAGTTAAGATAGGGTCTTATTCTTGAATAGTTTTATCTACCTTCTAATCTCATGTGAGCAAACAGTAATTTTCATTTACCTGAGTACTGTTATTCTACCATATTTAGATCTCATTCATTTTGACTGAAAACTCTTAGCACTTAAGGGATTCAGTACTTGCGATGACTTTAAAGTTAGTGTCAGTCATTGAACTCAGTGTGGTCATGATGTCTCTACATGTACACATACACCATCACTTCAGAACAGCTTTTAAAAAGACCCAAGAACAGGTACTTGTTTTCTATAGTCCGTTTGTCTGAGGGTAGACATGAAAGCAGTTTGGAGATAAGTCATCCAAAGTAGAGAAGACCTCAGCAAAATCCCTACTATCAGGACATTCAAGAAAAGTTTCCTAATGAAGTGGGAAATTGTTTACTGTTTAGGAGCAGAAAGAAATTGTTACTCACCTGCAGGGCAGAATCGCTGCTCGGGCCCATCATATATTGACAGGTTTCTATGAACAGGTATGCTGTCATCCTTTAAGGTTAAATGTGCTGGCTGGTCATGTTCATGATTAGTGCCACTCAAAGCCACAGAGGATAAGAGGTCAAAACTGACCTGTCCATCAGGCTTCGGGTACTCAATGGGGGTACAATCCTTGGCTGGTTTGAGCTGATCAGAGTCTGAGCCTTAAGCAATTTTGAGGGAGATATTTAATAAAGTAACATAATTATCCAGGACTCCCCTTTGGTTTTTGTTTGTTTGTTTGTTTTGTATTGGTGATTTCAGGCCGCTCATGCTAATAGTCTTTTACCACGGCACTTCATTCTCAGTCCTTCAATCAGACAGTCTGGTTATGCAGTCCAGACTGGCCTTGAACTTAACTGTCTTGCATCTGCCTCTTCATGCCTGGCGTGTCTCAAAGCACCCCCCCCCCAACCCCCAATACCCAAACAGAACCAAAAATCATGTCTCTGACAAGCAAGTTTAAAATGTTAAGAGGGTGGAGATGAACTTAATGAAAGGGTTTGCTAGTGAGCAGCCATGTAGTCTGAGATTCCCTAACACTACCAAAAAGGGGGGAAAAAGACCCTATAACAAGGTTATACTCATGTACCCCACACATACATTTTTCCATATGCAATTACTTAAGATCTATATTAGCATTAAGTATATCTGAATTACCTTTATGTTTTAGAGTCCATGGCTCCATTCCTCTCAATATCCAGTAAAATATCCCAGTGTAAATCATCCCTCCATATACTCCCAGTATCCCGTGGCAAGATGGCCTTATATTTCGAACCGCGTATAGCTCTTTCCATACCCAGGATTGCTTCAAATTGTCTTCATATTCAGTTACATGGAGTCCTTTTATGAAAATAAGTATTAAGTGAGACATAGATGGTGAGGCTTAGTTTTAAAAACATGTGGACCCATGCAGAATCACATAAATGCCATCTTTTAACAAGAAAGGGTGTGTGTGTGTGTGTGTGTGTGTGTGTGTGTGTGTGTGTGTGTGTGTGTGTGTGTGTGTGGTGTGTGCTGGCACTGGGGCTTTATGCACAGTAGACAAGTACACCTTAAGTTTTATACTGGAAGCTTTAAAAAACTGGTTTGAAAAGGAAACTTAATACAAGTTCAGGCTTATTTATAACCGTGCTTTAAAAGGAGTCAACGCTATCACTAAGCTTTTATTGTGAGTGGAATCATGTCCCTGTAAGGATTGTCTTTTGAGGTCCCAATGGATTCACCCCTTGAACCTGACTATGATAGGATGGTTACAGACATAATTGGGGTCTTGTGGAATAGAGTGGGTTCCTAATCTATTAGACATGTCCACTTTACAAGAGACAGAGAATGGAGGAAAGAATGCATAAATATAGCTGAGATGGGTATGGGAAAAGAGGAATTTCTGAGAGAACGCTCCTTGATTTTGAACCTCCTGCTGCAGAACTTTTAAAGAAAAAACTTGTTTAAAGTTATCTAGTTTGTTAAGAAATCCATCTTTTGGGGGATGGGGTGCAGATGCTAGGGATTAGATCTAGTGCTTGATGAGCACGGGGCAAGTGCTGGTCTAGTCTGGTGCATTTAATCTTTAGGGGGAGCAACTGATTCTTAACTGACTTGCACAAACTACAAAGTGATTATACTCCTTTTTTTTTTTTACTCAAAGCGATTTTATTGCTTGTGCACACAACAGCATTTATGCCACTAGAGCAGAGGCTGTGTATGACTCATATTTCCAATTGGGTGGGAGCACCCGCTTAGTCTTATAGTATCGAGCCAATCGGTGAATTCTGCTCTCTATCAGAATCAGGTGGAATTTAGCATCCTTATCCTTTCTGTTCCTCTCAAAGTGCTTTCGGACAGCAACAGCTTTCTTAATCAAGTGGTAGAGATCCTTGGGGAGGTCAAGGGCAAGGCTTTTGGACTTGAGGATTCTCAAGATTTTATTTCCAGTCACAAAACGGACCTGGGCCACCCCGTGTGAGTCCCTCAGGATTACACCTATCTGGGAGGGAGTCAGGCCTTTCTTGGCCATTTTGTAAATCTGTTCCTTCACGTCGTCAGACGTCAACTTCAGCCACGTGGGGACGCTACGGCGGTAGGGCAGCGCCGACTGGGACAGGCCCTTCCCGGGAGCATGCATGCGACCCATGATGGCGGAGGTCTGGCAGCAAAGAGCATACTCCTTTTTTTTTTTTAAAGATTTATTTTATGTATATGAGTACACTGTAGCTGTACAGATGGTTGTGAGCCATCATGTTATTGGTTAAGAGCACTGACTGCTCTTCCAGAGGTCCTGAGTTCAATTCCCAGCAACCACACGGTGCCTCACAACCATCTGTAATGGGACCCAATGACCTCTTCTGGTGTGTCTGAAGACAGCTAATAAATAAATCTTTAGAAAAAAATTTCTGACTGTTAGTAATTCTTTCATATAGGAGTTTTTTACCTGTTGTCTTTGACTGGAGATTTTCACTAGTTAGTTGCTTAAAAATTGATTCTGCTGCCAAACTTCCACTTTTCATTGCCGTGTGGGTGCCTTTGATCTTGGGAACATTCATGAAACCAGGACTGCAACCAATTAGTAAGCCACCAGGAAAAGTGAGTTTTGGTATGGACTGCAAAGAGATTCAGAATAATACATTTGTCAGCTCAAATGAGGCAAAACAAACATAAATACGCCAAACCTAAAGCTGTAGGGCAAAGAACAAATACAGGAGTGTGGCAAGGAAAGGGTGTAGCCGGGGCATGTAGGCTTAGGACTTTGGCCAGTTCTCTATTTTTTTTTTCCCTATCCCATGCCTGATCTCTATGGGACAGAATTATCAAAACAATATATTTAAAATAACATGCTTTTATTTATGTGTATCTGTCAGAGTTCACACATTTCCTAAGTTTGGGTAAAAATTATAACTTCTTTTACATTATTTTGGGAAATGATCCCATATCTTTATTTTAGTCTGATATGCAGAGGTGAAGAATATACTCTAGTGACATTAAAATGTCTAGGTGCTACTCTAAGCAAACTGAACTTTGAATTTCTGATAAAACAACCAATGTAATAAAGGTATCAGTACTTCCAGTTAGCCAACAAAGGTATATTGTCTAAGGAGCAGGGACGAAGTAAGGACTGCAAGGGGCACATACTCCAGGGTTGGTCTTTGTTCATTTTCAGTTTTTCTTCTCTAGGGGCTTTCTAGATTCAGCCATAGACAGGCCTTTGATGAGAGGGTGATGGAGTGGCCACAGTTCCCACCAATGGTAGAATTCTAGAGCAAGAAGCAAAACCTGAGTGCAGAAGGAGTCAGGAAAAAGATCATGCCTGGGCTGCTGAGACAGTTCAGTGGGTAAAGCCTGCTGTTGGACTTGGTGACTCGAGTTCAAGCCTCAGAATCCACACAGTGGACGGAGAAAACTCACTCCCATTAGTAGTCCTCTGACCTCATGCATGTACATGTGTGTACCTGCACACATCTGAATGACCTTGTTTAACATAATACCGTATTGACTTCCCTTAACTTTATGAATTATTGTTATAGTACCAGTGTCTTCAAAGCTGTATTTTAAAGCACCCTCCATGTTACTTTTCTAATAGATTAAAGAAAACCAAACACCAATTTCAAAATAGTTTGATAATCTAGACTATTAGAGGCAGAAGTGATCATGTTTTAAATATGATCCTGAAAGCAGAGAAGCCATCTTCTTCCACGTCATTGATCTAATGTTTAGAGCTCTTCTCAGATTACCTTACCTGTCTAACTGATATTTTTCATAACAGTACTAATAGCTTTTAGATGGCCATTTAGTTCTTATTTCATCATTTAACATTACTCAAAAAAAATTAATCATCTTAAAATATCTGAGTGTATACTAACAGAATAACGAGTACAATCCTACCAGGCTACATGAAAGACTCAGTTGGGATAAATCATTTTTGAAAGATACATTTCCTTTTCAGTTTCCTGGTGTAAGTAAAGGAATAAAAGGAAATAGTGTGAATGACATTTTTTGTTTTCTAGTAAAAAAGTAAACAAAAGGCCCATGAATATATCTCTAGAAATATACATATGTATTTTGGAGACAGGGTCTCACTTATGAATTCTTGTCTGGCTTCAAACTTAAGAAATCCACCTGCCTCAGCCAACCAAGTGCTGAGGTTAAAGGCATGCACCTCACACCTAATCAGATCAATATATTGGTTTTTTGTTTCCCTTTTACGTGTATGAGTGTTTTGCTGTGTACCATGTGTGGGCCTGGTGTCTGAGGAGGTCAGAAGCAAGTGTCAGATGCCCTGACCTGGAGTTGTGGACATTGTGAGCTGTCTTGTGGATGCTGAGTCCTCTGCAAGAACAAGTTCTCTTAACCACTGGGCTATCTCTCCTGCCTTCAATATAGTCTTGAAACTAAATTCATGGTATACTGTAATTACTGTGTTATGCATAATTGTATAAGTATTTTGTTAAACTCCTTAAATTTTTGTCCTATGAAATAAAAATTACGTTCTTAATTGGTTATTTAAGTTACAAAATAGCAATTGAGAATGGGTGCTGGAAGCTACCTGCAAGCCGCCTTCATTGAGCGCTCGGGCTCCGTAGGCTATCCTCTTCCCACCTTCCAGCGTCGGTTGGATGCTGGGGTGATGCTTCCACCTCTGGAACTCTCGGAATGGACTCAGGTACGGATTCTGATAGTCGAGGCCAACCTTAAACCAAAACCAAAATTAAAGCAGAGATAAACTCTACACTGAGGGTAAGAAAGTAAGCAAAAGGGTAATCGGCATTTATAACTATGAAAACTTTAAAAATTAAGAAGACACCAAGAAACCATTGTGCTTTGGAAATCAAAGTCCAAATTAAGAAAAAAAAAAAAAAGATTCTCAAACCTATTTGTAAATAAGTATTCATAAATGGAGTTGTGATTACATTACTTATTTATTGATACCAACTCTATTAGTAAGATAATAATCCAGGCTGGGCAGTGGTGGCGCACACCTTTAATCCTAGGACTTGGGAGGCAGAGGCAGGCAGATCTCAGTTGGAAGTCAGCCTGGTCTATGGAGAGTTCCAGGATAGCCAAGGCTACACACAGAACCCATTTTTTAAAAAACAACAAAGAAACAACAAAAAGAGTAATCTAAATTACAGTACTACTAGGGCAGAATTTAAGTGGTGTAAATTGTACTCAGAAAACAGTGGGAGGAAGTACAGCTTTTATAGCAGTATCAGAGCTGAAATTAATAGCTACACCTTTTTGCTTTTCATACGACTGAGTCACTAGGGTAACTACCACAGGGTGACACAGCAAAACCTGACTGATGGTGTTAAACTATGTACTGAGTGCATACATTTAATGATGTATCATGTAAAAGGATCATGACACTAAACCTTGACATTGCTGTCAGCTATGAGATGTAGAAACTTGATAGTCTGCATTGTTCAAAATGTTTAAGATATTAATTTATTGCTATAGCAGTGGAAGAGGTAATTGGTTTTTTGTTTGTTTGTTTGTTTGTTTTGAAATAGTAGGTTCAGACTGTGGGCCAATTTTATTTTTAGTAGTAGCATGGCATAGTGGAAGTGGGCTCTAAAGTCAGCATCAGGCATGAATCCTGCCTCCAACATTATGGTAGTTTGAAAGAGAATGGCTCCCTAAGGTTAATATATTTGAATGCTTTTTTCCCAGTTAGGTTGAACTGTTTGGGAAGGACTAGGAGGTGTGGCCTTGTTGGAAAAGGGTTGCAACTGGAGATGGGTTTAGTGATGTTAAGGGACTAGACCAGGCCTAGTCTCTCTGGCTTCAGACTAGGGTGCAAAGCTCTCAGCTACTGCTCTAGCACCATTGGTGATCATGCACTGTAAGGAAGCCCCCCATTTAAGTGCTTTCTTATATAAGAGTTGCTTTGGTCATGGTGTCTTTTCACAGCAACAGAACAGCAACTAAGACAAGGAGTTACTGTGGCATTTGGTTAGACTTATTTTAATTTGCTCACAATAAGGACATGCTTCATAGCACTGGATGGCTACAAAATTGACTGACCAATCTCCGCAAATCTTCTAGAACAGTGCCTAGAATGTAATAGCTACTAGTATTACAGCTAAGTAAGTTGGTGAATATCTACAGTAGCCATCGAGATTTTACACACTGATAAGTGCAAACGTCAGCTTTCTAATGGAAAAGTATTCTCCAGGTTAAAAACCCCTATTTTTCACACTGATCACTCTCTACCTCTAGTCAAAGCCTTTGTAATGGGAGACAACTTACCACAAAACCAACAGCGACTAGAGGTTCACCTTCATTTAAGTGATAAAGGAAAGAGCCTCCATAAGTATGTCTGTCCAAGGGCCAACCCACAGTGTGATCTACTCTCCCAGGTTTCCACTTCTTTTCATCAATAATCCATAACTAAAACCAAAAAACAAAGTCCATGAGGTCATACAGTATCATACATACAAATTATTTTGTACACCAAAAAGTATTATAATCAAATGATTGCCTGCTAAGCCAACATAAAGAAGTAGGTCACAAAAGTTATGAACCCATTAGCACTTCAAATGAAGAACTTCTTTTGTGGGGGTACAGAAAAAGTTATTGAAAATTTTCTGTAGTACTGGCTATGTAAGCGTGCTCACTGTTGTGGGCGTGGGGAAATCAATGGAGTAGCAGAATTCAGATCTGTCAGTTTACCTCTTACTTCAGCCATCTCACAATAGGATTGTTGTTCACTGCAAGCTTTTATTCACAAAATACTGAACTTGTTTATTTATTTATTTATTTTTGCAATGCTGGAGATTGAAATCAAACCCTCATACATTTTAGGCAAGCACTCTATGACATCCCAAGCCCTTTAAAATACATACATACATACATACATACATACATACATACATACATATGCTGGTCATGGTAGTGCAAAGATTTCTTAAAATGGTAGGCAGGAAGATTTCTTAAAATGCTTAAACTAGCTTGGGATGTAGCTCAAGTAGAATGTTTGCCTAACAGATTCAAGGTCCTGAGTTTAATCCCTAGCACTGCAAAGCACAGTTTAAAGGGTTAATAGAGTATAGAATAAATTGAGAAAATATACATTTAACTTTACTAAATTTTAGATCAATATACAATGTCCGGGTATTTCCTGAAATATTTTCACATAATTTTGAACAAATAATTCTTTGTAAGATGTGGCCATTCTAAAAGCAACACATGAGACAGCCATAGAAGGGCAGGTTATGAAAAATATTAAGGTTCAAATATTTTCAAGTTTACAAGTTACTGCAGATGTAATTTTGGCAATCATTTGACCTACAATTAAAATTGTGCAAGCAAACCAGGATACCTCCTTCAAACCAATTCCATAAGTCTGTGCATCACAGCTGGCCCTCAGATCAAACTTCTTATAAAGCTGCTTGGCTAGGTGTCCATGGCAACCCTCTGCAAAAACTGTGACTTTGGCATGCAGTTCCAGTCCTCTTTCAAATGTTGTCTGAAAAGCAAAAACATGTTAAAAACAATATTTGATAAACTAAACAATAGTTTAGGTACACAAGACACGGTAGACCTATGTACTAGAAGAAAACTATCAGGACTGTCTATTATAAGTAGAATCTACATTTCCATCTCTGTACATTCCTGACTTTGCTTTTTCCATCAGAAGCAAAGGCAGTGCTCTTACTTATGAGTCATGAAAAGAAAATGAATTAGACACCATAGAGAACCTAGTTACATCCTTGTCTCTGCCTCTTGAGTGCTGGGATCAAAGGCGTGCGCCACCACGCCCAGCTGTAATTTTTTTTAAATGTGAGTGTTGTCTGCATGTACACATGCATGCCAGAAGAGGGCTTCAGATCACCATACAGTGCTGGGAATTGAACTCAGGACCTCTGGAAGAACAAAGAGCCACTGCTCTTAACCGCTATGCCATCTCACCAGCCTAGTTACATACATCCATTTACTCATAAGTAGACTGCACGCAACATGTTATATTTGTGTTGAGCTCAAACTTGCCTCTTTTTTTTTTTAAAGCAATTGTAAAAAACAGTATTATTCTTAATTATATTCTCAAGCCCACATAAGTGCGGTTTATAGGAAGACCTAAACATTGAGCTTGAGTTGGTTCTTGATCTTGTATGTAGGTAGCTTAGGCTGGTCTCAAACTTCAGCCTCAGCCTCTCAAGTACTGGGACTGCAGATGTGCAGTGTGCCCTGCTAGCTCTTGTTCAGCACATAACTATTAAAAGGTATACCTTTGGTGCGCCATCCTTTTGTATGCCTACATCATTAGTGGCGATTCCTTTTACACTACCATCTTCATGATAAAGGACCTAAAAATGATATAAGCAAACTTATTATTACCTCAGATTCATATTAACTTTGACATATTTGACATGATGATGATTACAGTTTATTTGTGAAGCAAGAAGGGGTCGGGGGGAGTAAAAAGCATAATCCTGAAGTTGAGAAGTTGTACTATTCTGACATTCTCATTGGTTTCCTCTAGAGGAAAATGCTCTCTGGAGAGCCAAGCAAAACATGAACTCGAATCACATGAGGCTGTAGGAAGGCTCGAGGGTGGAGACTGACCCAAGGATAGTAGCAATGGAGAAGGGGGTAAAAAAGGAACTGAGGTCTGGCTCGGAGCACTAAACCAAACAATAAAGCCTGATAACTGTTGGGGATTGGTCTTGACACTTTCAATTAATCTGCCCCCCAAAATTGGGAATCTGCGTGCCCAATTGGTTTTTGATCAATCAATAAAGAGCCAATGGCTGGGCAGGTAGACTAAGGTGGGACCTTTGGATTTGTGTGGGCTAGGAACTGGGAGAGAAGGAGGAGGAGAGAATCACCAGGACTCAGGGCTGCAAGAGAGAAAGTCAACCAGTCATGTACGAATTTGGGTAGGTGGCCTTCCCCGATTTGGTTTGTGGTAACAGGGGAAGTTCTAGGAGTCTCAGCAGTACTGGAGGGGAGCGTTTGCTAGCAGGAGACGGTTAAGGAGTGCCCAGCCTTTGAGCATGTAAAAAATTAACTGGTGCACATGTGTGTGTGTGTGTGTGTGTGTGTCTTTCATTCGAGAACTCAAAGAGCTCTTGGGTGGGTAGCTGGGAGTGTGACCCTCTGGGAGCCAAAGTGGTGTAACTAACTACCACTACACCTGACAATCAGGAAAGAAGCAACTAAAAGAGAAACTGTGTAGAGACAATTAGTATATACACACAAAAGGAGATACCAGGCACTTAGTAAGTTGCCCACCTGTGACTCTGACATGAAGCCCCATCAACAATGCTTAACAAAGAAGCAACGCAAAGTCCCACACGGAGGTCTAAAAACCCAAATGCATATGTATGGGTGGAAAACAGAAACTTTTTGCAACCAGAACCTATGTCTTTTACTTGGCGGTGATTTATAAAAAGAATTGAATTTTTTCTGACACAAAGATAAAAGAATTTCTTCTTACCCCTCACTCTTCTTTCATTATTTCTTCCAGTCAAATTTCTTCAAAAATGTTTTATGTGTATGTTTTATGTCTCTATTTTATGTTTTGCCTGAAAGTGCATGCTGTGCCTTCAGAGGCCAGAAGAGGGTGGCAGATCTCCTGGACAGATGTGTGTGCTCGCATGTAGGCGCTGGGAACTACACCTGATCCTCTGGAGAAGCAGCCAGAGCTTTTACCTGCTCCATCCTTCCAGCCCTCTCCTTTCTGTTACAGAGTCAGGGTCTCATTATATAGGCCTGGCTAGCCTCATGTAGACCAGGCTGGTCTCAAATTCATAGTGATTTGCCTGTCTCTGCCTCATGAGAGCTGGGATTAAAGGCGTACTATCATGCCCAGGTACCTGGCTATTTAAAAGGATATTTCTTTCTTCACCTGTGAAAATAGTGGTATTTTTGGCTTATTGCTCATTGAATATTAAATTGATTTAAACAATTTCTTTACAAGTTATGAAGATTCCTTTGGATTTTCAAATTTAATCTCTCAGGGTAAACAGTTTGAAATGGTTGCCAAAACTGTTGTTTTGTGGGAACTAACAGAAGAAGTTTTTAGAATGAAGAATAATCTACATAAGGCTTGAACTAGTTTATTCTTCATGGTACGACTTTCAAAAAGGGAAAGGAATGTGTTCAGTGGAGGGCAGCAATATTGAGAGCAATCAAATTACAGAGCATGGTGGTTGAAAGAAGTGAGATTATTAGCCTGGGAAACAAAATTCTGGTGAATAAAGGTGAGAAAGAGTGGGAAAGAGGAGTGCTCATGGAAGAGGCGTGCCCGTGGAAGGAGAGTGCCCATGGAAGGAGAGTGCCCATGGAAGGAGAGTGCCCGTGGAAGGAGAGTGCCCGTGGAAGGAGAGTGCCCGTGGAAGAGGCGTGCCCGTGGAAGGAGAGTGCCCATGGAAGGAGAGTGCCCGTGGAAGGAGAGTGCCCATGGAAGGAGTGCCCGTGGAAGGAGAGTGCCCGTGGAAGGAGAGTGCCCGTGGAAGGAGAGTGCCCGTGGAAGAGTGCACAGACTTGTTCTGCAAAGCACACACAGCAGATGATTTCCACTGAATACATGAAAGACCACGAGTCCACACAGAGAGTTCATATCCCCATGGTGTTCAATCGCATGACGGGGGGCAACAGAAGAAATTCAGTTCCTCTTTGGATTATCATTTTTAGTATTTTCCCCAACCCTGCAATTCTAAATTGCTAAGATTTTTCTAAACAATTTATCTCTGTAAACTTATTGGTTGACTTTAGTAAGAAAAAGAGATTGTTTCCTATAAATGTTAAAACAAACAAAACAGAATTATACAGACCTCAGCAGCAGCATACCCAGGGTACACTTCGACTCCAAGAGCCTCTGCCTGTTCTCCCATCCAGCTCACCAGATGTCCTAGGCGTACGATGTAATTGCCATGATTGTTCATCGGAAGACCTGCAATTATTTATGTAATTTAAGATCGGACATTATATTGCTAAGGCACTTCGACAATCGAATATAGTTAATTAAAAAAAATCTAATCAGTGTGTACTGCTGCATAAAAACACACATTATCTTCTTGGCTATAATGACATTATTTGGTGAAAGTTCTAGTTTATTAAAATAAAATCAATATTAAAGCCTGAAATTAAAAATTCCTGGCTGGCTTTCAAGGCTCTTTTAGACTAGAAGACAAAAGAACTGCACTCTAGTCTGGCTTTCTCATCAGCTAGCTGTATCTCTGGGCAAGCCCTTCACATTCCTGGGCTTCTGTTTTCTCATCTGCAGAGGAAAGTTCTTCCTCACTGAAACTGTGACACAGCTCCTTCCAGCTGTGACACCACAGCTCCTTCCAGCTGTGCAAGCCCATGGTTTCATGACCCTGCCATACTCTACCTGGAAGAATTGGCACAGGAATTCTGTGTTTCTCTGTTAAGATGGCAAACCTGTCTTCTGTTACAGGAGTGTTAAGTGGAGCCTAGGAACAAATGAGAACAGGAAGGAGATGTTTCAGTTGTATTTGTACGGTGAGTATACATTGTAAAACCCTCTTAAACCTAAAGAGAGAAGAGAAAAGGAACTCCTCTCCTTTTCACTTTTCTTTCAGCCTTCCTTTGAAAACCTTGTAACTGAAATTGTTTTTATGTCTGTTGGGAACAGATAGAAATCTTTTTCTCTTAAACACGTGTAAGGGTGTTTGCCTGTGTGTATAGCTGGGTACCGGTTATGTGCCTGGTGCCTATAGAGGCCAGAAGGTGACTTTGGAGTTAGAGACAGTTTTGAGCCACCATATGGGTGCTGGGAATTGAACTGTAGTCCTCTGGTAAAGTAACTAGTGTTCTTACCCACTCCTAGGATGGAAATCCTAAAGCCAGCCCACAGCTCTTGGTAGTCTTGTCCTAGCCACGTCATTTCCAGATGCCTTCTGAAGCATGTTTGAACTGTGTGCATCACGTTTCCCTGTCTCTGTGGGCCTAGGGGCCTGCTTCAAATTAAAAGCCCCTGCCTTGTTGGAAGAAAAAAAAACTTAGAAAAGGGGTAAAGACCACCAGCATGCATGTAGAGCTGACAGCTGTGCTGTAAGGGTGGCAAGGCAGTAATGGGCTTTGACATTAGAGATGACGCTGTGCCAATCTAACGATACCGGGTTCTGATATACTGAAGACAGAATTAATTCCATTTTTCAGTGTTCTTGTTTTAATAAAAGCCTGTTATTTGGGAAGGAGTGCACCAAGGAGACGTTCAAATTATAGTTTATTCTACAAAAAAATGAGTGCAAACATTTATATGCTTATTTGACCTTTACTAAGGGTATTCACAAATATTCTAATTTTGGATGTAGGACAAATATAACTCATCCTACAAGAGAAACAGTTGAAAGTAAGATTTTAACCAATTTCATATTAATTTTGAAAGCAATGAAACCTAACATTGAGTCTTCTGTATGTCAGACTCGTAGCCTTTTCTGCTGAGATTAGAAGAAACCACAGTAATTATTTCTTTAGGAAACTGGTTTCAGGTGCTGGAGACTTGGCTCAGTGGTTAATAAGAGTGTGAGCTTTTAAAGAAGATCTGATGTCAACTCCCAGCACCCGCAACTCTCTGTAATTCAAGTTCCAAGGAGATGCAATGCATCTAAACCTCTTCTAACCTCTGTGGGCATCAGGCATAGTCATGAGGCAGGCAAATACTCATCCATAGAAAATAAAAATCTAAAATAAATTTTAAAAGGAAAGAAGGTTAGACTTTCCTCTTTGGTTTTAGATATTGCATTATCCCAGAAAAGTCTACATAATACTATACTAGGCACAAATTTAAAACAACAAAGTGTTATATTTTATTAGGTAAATTCAGTATATAAATGTGACTTATAGGTAGCATTATATAAACATAGGAGATATGGACTGGAGAGATGGCTTAGAGGTTAAAAGCACTGGTTGCTCTTCCAGAGGACCTGGGTTTGATTCCCAGAATCCACATGGTGGCTCTCAATTGTCTGTAACTCTAGTTCCTAGGGAACGGAAGCCCTCTTCTGACCTTCAAAAGGCACCAGGCATACAAGCGGAGCATAATCATATATGCAGGAAAAACTCTCATATACATAAGATAATAAAATAAGTAAATACATAAAAAATTTAGGGGGGCTGTAGAAATGGCTCAGCAATTAAGAGCACTGACTGCTCTTCCAGAGGTTCTGAGTTCAATTCCCAGCAACCACATGGTGGCTCACAACCATCTATAATGGGATCTGATGCACTCTTTTAGTGTGTGTCTGAAGATAGCTACAGTGTACTCATATAAAGAAAAATAAGTAAATAATATTTAAAAATTAAAATATATGAGTTACTATGTGTGATGGTTGGTATATGTTTGGCCCAGGGAGTGGCACTATTAGTAGGTGTGGCCCTGTTGGAGTAGGTGTGTTACTGTGGGCGTGGGCTTTAAGACCCTCAGCCTAGCTTCCTGGAAGCCAGTCTTCCACTAGCAGCCTTCAGATGAAGATGTAGAACTCTCAGCTCTGCCTGCACCACACCTGCCTGGATGCTGCCATGCTCCCACCTTGATGATAATGGACTGAACTTCTGAACCTGTAAGTCAGCCCCAAATATATGTTGTCCCTTATAAGACTTGCCTTGATTATGGTGTCTGTTCACAGCAGTAAAACCCTAACTAAGACAGAAATTGGTACCAGCATAGTGGGGTATTCCTTTGACAACCTAACCATGTTTTAGGGAGCAACTGTTGAAGGACTTTGGAACTTTGGGCTAGAAAAGCCACTGGGTGTTAAGAGCTTTGTGGGATGTTCTATAGGAGCTTGGAAGATAATGTTGAGAACAGTGCAACCGATTGAGGCCTGATTTGTGAAATTTCAGAGGGAAGATTAAAGACTCTTATCAGGTCCATTGCTGTTTTGATTGTGAAGATTCTGTGGTTCTGGTTAGCTGGGGCTGAAGAATCAGCTGTGATTAACAAGATACCAGAACTACTAAAGTGAAGCCTTTGCGTTACTGGGACCATTGATGCTGGTTAGCTGGAGCTAAGAAATCAGTAGTGGTTAAGAAGAGACCAGCATCATGGAGGTGACATCTTCTGGGAAGTGTTTTCTGAGAGCACAAAGAAGCTGTGCTCCAGAGATAGCCAAGGTTGTACCTCGTGCTATAGCTGGACTTAATAATGTGTAAAAAGTCACCCAGGTGGTTCTGGTTTTAAAGGCATGAAGGGGTCATGCAGAGCAGTTGAGGCTTGGCACTGTGAGAGGCCATTGGTGAAGGTGCAGCCTCAGTTGCAACTGATGGCCCAGGACTGAAGGGGTCACGCAAAGGAGTTGAGGTTTAGCACCATGAAGAGAGTCTATGAGAGGCTATTTGTAAAGCCTAGTTACAGTGGAAGACAGCAGTGTTTTGGAGATGCCAGTATCATGAGATGACCACCAAGAGCAGCAGCAGCAGTGGACTACAGGTGGCTGGAGCCTAGAAGACAACGTGTGTGCTACAAAGGGCAAAGCTGGAGAAGTGACCCAAGACCTTGGAGGAGCCCAGAAGATCATGAGTGGATCCCAGACACTGGAAGGTTAGAGTTTGATTTTGCTTTGACTGTGACTGTACCCTGATATTTTTCCCTCTTGAAGGAAGAAAGTATTTTAGTGGAACCCACAGTTAAGAGACTTTGAATTGTAAAAAGACTTAGAATTTTTAAAAGCAATTGGATATTTTAAAGAGAATGAAATTTTAATATGTAAGAATTTGTAAAGGCTGTGGGGCTTTTAAAGTTATTTAGATCTTTGGGATGAATAAGAAACTAAGGGTTGAGGCTTCCTAGTGATGTGTTTGTGTGTCAACTTGACAAGGGGGTCAAGTTACAATTCTGTTACTTGTTTTAGATTGGGTCTTGCTATGTAGCCAGGCTGGCCTTGAGTCCATCAACCTCCTGCCTCTGCTTCCTCCACTGTAGGAGTACAAAAGCATACAAATATATTGTTCATTTTTGTCTGGTGCTAGAAACTGAACCCAGGTTTTGCTGTACATGTTATACCACTTAAGCCTCAGGCTCCTTTTCTTTGGTTCTTTTTAAGTTAAAAAATAAAAAAAACCCTTAAGTATATATATTTAATAGCTAACAATTGAGATTTCCATGACAAGGGTTTTCTTTACTAATGTGAAAGTAGAGACAGCATAGAGTAGACCTCGTGTAAGAATCAGCTTGCCCTACCCCTTTCTCCTTCCAGTCTGGGAAGAGCTCTTTGAAGGCAGCTGGATCAAGGCAAGCCCCTGAGAGTGTGTGTGCTCCGATCTGAGCAGCTTTCTCCACCAGACACACACGGATGTCCTTTCCCTGTTCAGCAGCCAGCTGCTTTAGCCGAATAGCTGCAGAGAGTCCTGCTGGGCCGGCACCAACTATGACCACATCTGCTTCTTCTGCAAACCTCTCCATATTCACTCCTGGGAGGAAAACATGTTAAAGATCAATTGTGGGATTGATATGACCATGTAAGTCATACGCTGGTTTAGGATACTTTAAGATGTACTTTCGTGTGCACACTATGCTTCAGAGTATAATTTATAGATATTCTCTCTGGGCTATGGATAATAATTATAGTAAGTATATAAGCTGATGAGTTTCAGGTTCTCTTAGGTTCTATTTTAGTATGTATCTTATTTTGGTTCCTTTGAACAGACTTTTGGCTTTGAAACCCATTATTATAAATTTAGAAAGCATGGTGGTATACACTTATAATCATAACAATTGGGCAGTAAGAGCAGGAGAGTTCAAGGTCATCCTGTTATATTCAGGAGTTCAAGGTCAGGCCACTATATGAAGTCCTGTTCTAAAAGAAACAAATGAACAACAACATTTGTGATATACTGTGATATACTGAATGCTTTTAAATTGTCATGAAAAACAAAATATTAAGACCAACAAGGTAATATAAAATATCTAGGAAAGTCTCACGAGTTTTATGAAAATTGTCGCCTACCTTCCCATCTTTTGTCTTTCTCCCGGGGATGAACAGTGTAGTGAGTGGTGATCTGAGGTACAGCAGAGGTTGAAGAGCATCTTGGAGCACACAGAGGTAGGCACTTCTTAATTTTTAAGGCATGAAACCAGTGATACGCTGCATAAAAATGAAAAGTATCCTTTTAAGAATTAGTTTCCATCTGTTGTAGACTGAAAAATCTCTAAGCTGAATGAGTTTCTCTGTGTAGCCCAGGCTGTCCTGGAACTCACTCTGTAGACCAGGCTGGCCTCGAACTCAGAAATCCAACTGCCTCTGCCTCCCAAGTGCTGGGATTAGAGGCATATGCTGCCACTGCCCAGCTCTGAATGAATATTCTTAATAATTGACACAAATCAAAATGGAAAATGATTTTTCTTATGAGTGATACAGCTAACTTTTGCTCATGAAGCAAAATTTCAAATCTTTTAAATCATTTATTTTTATTTTATGTGCATTCATGTTTTGCCTGCACACAAGTCTGTGTGAGGGGGTTGGATCCCTAGACTTAGAATAACAGACAGTTGTGAGCTGACATGTGGGATCTGGGAATTGAACCTGGATCCTCTGGAAGAGCATCAGGTTGACTGCTGAGCCATCTCTCCAGCCCCATAATGTGTTTTTCTTTGTTTTGTTTTATTTAAGATTTATTTATTTTATATATGTAAGTACAGTGTTGCTGCCTTCAGACACACAAGGAGAGGGCATAGAATCCCATTAAAGATGGTTGTGAGCCACCATGTGGTTGCTGGAAATTGAACTCAGGACCTCTGGAAGAGTAGTCAGTGTTCTTAACTGATAATGCACCTCTTCATCTAAAATTTACAATCTTAAAACAAGTGAGAGACAGTGTAATGAAATGAATGGCTGATAGTATAATAAAAATAGATGCAGGGGATAGTGACTCATTAAAGGGCATAAAAATAGAAAAAAAACACAATTTTTTTTATAGAAAAACTTATAATACTAAAGACTGTGATTATATATTCACATATTTTTTGATTCTTTCCCTACTGAGTGTGGACTGGACCTTTCTAGTTTCTAATAAGTGGAATATTAAAAAAAAAACCTAACTTTACAGTAAAAATATTATAGTTATAATTTGAATTAAGTGAATCAAATGGTATTTGAATCAAATACCATTTAAATATGACCAGCAATACAATGATGTCACATGCTATTGATATGATATAATGAGAAAGATTCTTTACCTGTGTGGCCCACACCCTCAAAATCCTCACACCTCAGTCTAATCAGGAAATCATGAGAAACCACCAAGTAAATTTAGACTGAGAGGCATTCAATAAAATGCTTATATCAAAATCACAAATGACAAGAAGCAGAGGAAGTGTCCCATTAAAATAGATGGAGGTATGCTAACTAAAAGCTACATGGACTAGATCCTAGACCAGAAAATGGGAACCTGAATAGTTTTGTAGTATAACATTTCATCAATGTTAGTTTCTTTTTTTTTCTTTTTTTTTTTTTTTTTTTTTTTGTTTTTTGAGACAGGGTTTCTCTGTGTAGTCCTGGCTGTCCTGGAATTCACTCTGTAGACCAGGCTGGCCTCGAACTCAGAAATCCACCTGCCTCTGCCTCCCAAGTGCTGGGATTAAAGGTGTGCGCCATCACACCCAGCCAATGTTAGTTTCTTAGTCTCCATATTCACCATGATTATATATGATGTTAAGTATGAGAAAGACACATGGGAACTCTATTTTCTCTGCAACTCATCTGAAAGCCTAAAGCAAGTACAAAATAAAAAGTTAAATAAAGAATACAGTGATAGGCAGATCAAAGACTGAAATATAAGAGCTGCAGCTATTCAGATGGGCACGGTGATGTCTTTAATTCCAGCACTTAGAGGCAGAACCAGGGGGGATCTCTGTGACAATGAGGCCAGTCTAGACTACACTGGGCTGAGTTCCAGCCCAGCTAGGGCTACACAGAGACTCCGTTTCAAAAACAAAAACAATTATGTGCTTCTTAACAGGATCAGAACCTTCCTAGTAACGATTTCAATGGCTATGTACATAGAAGCCTGTGAAACTGTTTAATTTCTGTCACAATAATGAGGTTTTTTTCTAATTTGGACTATGTCTTATGAAGCATCTTATGAAGGGAAGAAACTTTTTATAAATGGACTGTAAAAAGTAGTAAAGACAAAGAATTTCATTTTGACTATATAATTTACTTTCCTGGACAGGATGAATGGTTAAGAATTTTCCATTTTAATACTATGTCTTGGATGAGATGTGGCTCAGTTGGTCGAGTGCTTGCCTAGTTGGATCCCCGGTACATCATAAGCCATGTGGTAATGCACAGTGGGAAGATCAGAAATTCAAGGTTATCTTCAGCCACACGACAATCAGATTATAGCCAACCTGAGCTATATGAGAACCTGTTCCAAACGAAATATCCCTCATAACTTTCTGAGACTGGAATAACTATAAGCCCTATTTATATCAGACAAATAGGAATTCAGATAGTTTCTTCTAATACCTGTCAAATTCTGAGAACAGTAACTGATCTGAAATTATCTCTGAAGTCATGGAACCTGAGGCCATGGTAAGTTTTTTCCTTTAATTAAATAGAAAGAAGAAGGCCAGGCGTGGTGGCGCACGCCTTTAATCCCAGCACTTGGGAGGCAGAGGCAGGCGGATTTCTGAGTTCAAGGCCTACAGAGTGAATTCCTGGTCTACAGAGTGAATTCCAGGTCAGTTAGTGCTACACAGAGAAACCCTGTCTCAAAAAACAAAAACCAAAAACCAAAACAAAACAAAAAAAAAAAAAAAAGAAAAAAAAAAAGAAAGGCGAAATATTTTTAACAAAATTATTCTTATATAAACTAATTTTATTTTTACCACCAATTACATGGTTAATATTTTTAAATATTGTAACAAAATAGTTTCTCAAGTGATACCTGGCATCAAGACAATAAATTTGATTGAGGTGGGGAAAAAAAAAACATTTGGAGTAGAAGTCTAATGTCTTGTAAATACTATACATTTCTTTTGATAATTTTAAAGAGGTAGGGAAACAAATCTTCCCTACCTTGTTTTGCACATTAAAAACTATTATATTGCTGGGCAGTAGTGGCGCATGCCTTTAATCCCAGCACAGGCAGAGGCAAGTGGATGGATCTCTGTGAGATTGAGGCCAGCCTGGTCTACAGAGCCAGTTCCTGGGCAGCCAGGAACACACAGAGGAACCCTGCCTTGAAAAATCAATCAATCAGTCAATGATATTGAAATACTTTATTAAGACCAAGATTAAATCTTTTTTTTTTACCCTAACTCACAGGGGGAAGATATTTATAAGTACTTATAGGCAAATTCGGTTGAGTTCAAACATACTATCATCATTTAAAAAGTATTTATTATACACTGTAGTTTACCATATACAAGTTATCATTTACTTCTGAAAATTCATTCTATTATTTGTACAGCTACTAATTTGCTCAAGAACAGTTGGAACCGTGGCCTCTGATTTCCACCAGAGACTTTTAAAAAGGCATAACATTTATTCCTTTGCTTAAAAGAGCATGGTATCTCTCATGACCCATCTGAACATTTAGGCATAGAGACAGAGTTCTGATAGAAAGCAAAATCAGAGTCACTGAACACCGAATCAGCCATACACATGACATACTTAGCACATTTAGTTGTCACCACTAGAGTTAACACTGAGTAATGAAAATGTAACAAATTAGCGTTTAAAGAAAAGTCACTGACTGGATCCAAGACTGCATCTAAATTAGACTGTAAACTGATGGCTCTCAAAGCATAACATCTTCTGTGGGTAATAGATGCTTGGTTTGAATATACACCATATTGTTTAAACAAGTATATGGATACTTGTTTAAAAATCCCACAGCCAAATTAACTTCAGTAAAGATTTATATTAAGCCAGTTACAGAATTCAAGATCCTCTAAACTTCTGTTTGATCGAGGGGGTTGTTTTTAAGTAAAAACTTAAAACTATCCTGCAACTGCTTTAAGAAGCACCCCTAACAGAAACGCCTGGTGTTAACTCAGGATAATGCAGAAAAAATTCCGACTCCAGACATAATTGGTGATATATGAGTTAATACGATATGAGAGCTCAGACTTCAATTAAGATTAGACTATTATGGCTGCAAAGTCAGGTCAGAGCCAAGGCGAAAACCCACACAAGTTTTTCTTTCTTTCCCATTCCTAATAAGGCGGCAGATAATACCTGAGCCTTGGGGTAAAGATTAGGAGCGGCATTTGGGGGAACTCCACCGAGGGGGCAGTGTTGACAATATTCTCTTCTCATGACCTTTAACCTAGATGGTAATTCTGCCAACTGGGGCAACTCCAAGGTCGGCAAGGCAGGGTCGGCCACCAGGCGCTGACAGCATTGACCTTTGCCCTAGTTTAGCCTAAGACAATAGACAAGGAAAGGGGTGCTGGCAGTACCCCGGGTGTGGCCCCAGTCTTGTTTTGTCCCAGCTTATCCACCTTGCTCCTTCTGTCCCCACCAGGAGTTTCGTCTCACCAGGGCAGGACAGCTTGGTTAGCCGCACCAACATGTTCAAAGTGACCCGGAGACTTGACCAGATACAAAGGAGAGAGGCGGGGGTCTGCGGCTTGCCGAGGGCGCTGGACTTCTAGGCTACGAGGGGCGCCATCACCTGCCAAGAAGCCCCGACTGCTCAACTTCTGTCAGCGTCTGGGCTCCGCCGACCGCCCTTGCTTCGCCGCGTACCCGCCCCTCTTCTGCTTTGCGCCGGCGCCACAGAGGACACGATGGCCAGTAAGGTTTCCGGGTCACATACAAGCCAGGAAAAGGCAGAAGACTCCATTTCCCAATCATCCTCAGCCAGGAACCTAGTGTGCAGAAGAGATCCACAAGCGCTCGCGTGTGCGCACGCGCACTAGAAGCATAGGGAGGCTAATTTGCTAGGCATTCTGGGAGTTGTAGTGTTTAGCTCCTGGAGCTGTGCGCAGGAGCCTGGTGACGCCTGGCTTGATATCTGATTGGCTGTCTGGAAAAAATGAAAAGTACTTGGGGTCCAGGGCAGAGACAAACGAGAAGATGGGGCGGGACTCCGTGTGGGAGGAGGCGGAGCCTATGGGCTTTGGGCGCGAGCGGTCGAAAGGCAGTTGGTGTCGGTTCGGTTGCTCGTTCTGGTCCAGTGGCCCCAGCTCAGTCCAATGGCTGACTCTAAGGAGTATCGGGCTTCTTCGCCGCCGCCGCCTCCTCCCTCATCTCCATCGTCAGGCGCCTCTTCGTCGTCCCTCAGCATGCCAGTGAGTTTGGGCTGGCGGGGTCCGAGCAGGAGTCCCGGTCCAACCGTGGACCCGCTGGAGCAAGTGGAGCTGCAGATCGGAGACGTGAGTGTCGCCGTTGCGGCTGGGAGCTGCTTGCAGCTAGAGTTTTCCCGCCTGCGGTTCTTGGAGTTGAGGGCTAGCCTCGGCTCTCTCCTCCCGCAACTTTCTTTCCTTCTCCTTCTGCTTGAGGTCATCCGCAGCCCTGCTGCCAGGATCCTCTCTCCGCCTCCTCCCATCCCTCGGAGCACTTTTGGCGGTCATAGCCTGCCTCCCTGCCCATTGGTGCTTTCTAAGGGACTTGAGCTTGTGCTTCTAGTTGGCCACCAGCCCAGGGCCAGCTGGTGATGCTGTTGTGTGTCGCTTACTTGGCTCTGTGTTGGACTTGAGTGGACCAGGGCTAATCACAGCCGGCAGCAGAGATCACTGGTTTCACTGATGGATTTGATAGGACAGTTTAGAACAGAATCTTGCAATGCAAAAATTCTGTAAAGTTTTTGTTCAATCTCAAATTCCCAGAAATAACTTCCTGACTCCAACACGTATAAGACCGAGGGGTTGGAGGGTCACAGCGGCACTTTATAAGGACTCTTTGAGAGGGAGAAAGGAATGAAGCATGTAGCGGACAACCTTCCTGGAGATGGCTGTGGAATAACCACATTAAAGATTGGAAACTAGAACTGGGTGACAGGGTTTTATTCCTTCGTCAAAAGAGATGGCTGAAGTATTAGTTCAGGTCCCTCCCCCCAAACAATACAGGTTACAAATAAATGTGAACAATAAATGCTGACGTGATATAAAAAAAGTGTTATTTTATATTTTTTGGTGAAGAAAGCATTTGATTTAAAAGTGAGTTTTTCAGAGCCGTGTATGATTTTAGATGTTCTGTCAGCTCAGCTTAGAGTATCAGTTCTTTGATTTTATTATTTATTTACTTATTTATAATTCAAAAATAAGTGTTCATGGGTGAAAATAGTGGAACAGGGCTTTTCTTACTTTGTTACCAGGCAAAGTGAGGAAATCCTTTGGATGGCTCTGCCACTTTTAGTCAAGAGATTTCCAGGTTGCCTTGGTGAAATATATGAGAGTTGGATGTGTTTTCTGTTAAAAATTCTGACTTGTCATATTCAGTGAGTATTTTTATGGCAGGTATGCTTCCTTAAAGTTACATTGTGAAAAAAATTTAGAGGCTTTGAGTACAGCTTGTGTAGAGCTGTGTGCCTCCCCTGTTCTGAGACTTCGGCTTCAAGAAAGAACCAGTGTTTTTTTTTTGTTGTTTTTTTTTTTTTTTTAATTCATTTCTTTTAAAGAAAAACATGTGGGCATTTGATTGAAGGTTTTAAGCTATATTTAGACTATGAAGCTAGATGAAGATTTTTTTTAAAACAAGCGTTGTGTGGGGTTCAGGGTGTAGCTCAGTGCTGGAGGTCCTGGGTACCAGTACCACAAACAAACCGGTTTGACTTTTCTTTCTTTCATTAAATTGTAGGCGGCGTTTTCATTAACTAAACTTCTCGAAGCCACATCTGCGGTATCAGCTCAAGTGGAAGAACTTGCCCTGAAATGTACAGAAAATGCACGTTTCCTTAAGACGTGGCGGGACCTCCTGAAAGAAGGCTATGATTCCCTGAAACCCGACAACTGACTTGCAGATGTAGTCGAGTAAAGACTTGCACATGAGCTATTTGCACGTAGAGCACATGTTCGGGGCTGCCCGTCTCCAGGCATTTAGACTGAGAATGAGACTTTTCTTGGTATTCGGGACTTGGTGAAAGCAGAATACTGGGCTCTTTTATTTGCTTGTGTGTTTTCTCTGATATGGCAGTATTTTACCTTAGATGCTTTCTGCCCTCTAAGCTTTTGTTGACTCCTTTATTAGAGCTCATTCTATCAGTAAGTAATGTCACAATAGTGCCCCCCTGCAACCAGGTCATCATGTGAGATGATGACAAGAATGCTTGAATTGGGAATTGAGCTTGGTGTGTCTCCTAAGGTGGGCCATGAGGATTTCAGGTGCGTGGTCCAGCGCCACAGGACACCTGCTGGAAAACTGGCGGTGGCCCTTATTTACTCCCTTATCCCAGGGCCCACAGCCAGGTCACAACACTCACTGTCTGTGAATGAGACTCGATGAGTTAATTAAAGCTACTTTTGACTCCTGTCTTTTAGGATGAAGACTGTTTCTCTAAGAAAACTGTATGAATCTGAACTTCATTGGCTTGAAGGAAAAATTCTCTCTTTTGTTCTGTCTCTCTATTTTAATGAGAAGCTGACATTTTTTTTTCTGTCTTGAAGCAGTCTTCCTGGGAAGCCCATTCTCCTGTCTTAGGAGCCAGGACTACTGGTACGCAGGACAGTTTTGATTTTTTTTTTTTTTTTTTTTTTTTTGGTTTTTTCGAGACAGGGTTTCTCTTTATAGCTCTGGCTGTCCTGGAGCTCACTTTGTAGACCAGGCTGGCCTCGAACTCAGAAATCCGCCTGCCTCTGCCTCCCGAGTGCTGGGATTAAAGGCGTGCGCCACCACGCCCGGCTCAGTTTTGAATTTTGATGATGATCTTAAAATATATTTTTTCGCCGGGTGTTGGTGGCTCATGCCTTTAGTCCCAGCACTTGGGAGGCAGAGGCAGGCGGATTTCTGAGTGCAAGGCCAGCCTGGTCTACAGAGTGAGTTCCAGGACAGCCAGGACTACACAGAGAAACCCTGTCTTGAACCCTCCTCCCCGCCACCCCCCCCCCCCCAAATATATATTTTTTCTCATTCTACGAGTCCATTTTTAAAAAGCTTTTACTTCATAAAATGAAAACTTTTATAGAATAATACACGTTTTTCTATTTTTATAGTTAACTGCTTCCATAGTTAATATTTCTCTTGTTGTTGGTGTTCTATATATGTTCAGTTGCTGTGTTTGAAATACCTTATCTAATTTATGGCTGTATGCTAGCTACTGCTTAGTGGAGTTTTGCAAGTTATTTACAGAATCCTAATGTTGGTTTCCTGTCAGACGAGGATAGTGTTACGGTACCACCTTATCTGTACTGGGTTTTCTGTATTAGTGCCATCAGTCTTCAAGCCATGTACTACCTTGATGCACAAGACCTTGAAGTATTGATGTGATGTCTGTGTAGATATGTTGATGTGAATAGAACTCTATTCTGAAGTCTCACTGGGGAGCTATGATAGGGACAAATGGATGGACGAAGACTAGTTTTGACAAAGTCATAGTGACTTTTTTTTTCTTTAAATTAAGCTCACACAACACATACAGTGTGATTTCTATACCAAAGGATGCTTATTTCTGTATAAGAGAAATACTTATATATTCTGAAAATGCAATTTGAAAATGTATAAAAATAAATATTACAAGTAAATTTCTGATTCTTTAGACTCATTATTTAAAACTTTATGAGATAGTTAAACCATAGGGAAAAGGCCAATGATTTAAAGAATTCTTGTGTATTCCCATGCAGGGTTAATTAAGTTTATAGTTTTATTTTTCAGGTGTCCCCTCACCCTAAGTGTTAGACTCACTGGAACTTTACATGGCTACCTCTTATACCCATCCCCTTGTTTTTCTCAACATAGCCACTCAGAAGTATTACTTTTTTTGTTAATTTTTGATTAAATAGTATTAAATAGTTGTTGATTTGTATCCTCTGCTACTTCAAACCCTGCCTAGGACTGAGCCCAGGGCCTTGTGTGTGCTAAGCAGGCACTCCCTGGGCCCTTAATTTGTGTTTTGACATTTCCCATACTTACAGGTATTTTGTTTTTGAGACACTGTCTTTTAATGTAGGCTAGACTGACCTTGAAGTTGCCACATAGCCAGAAATGGCTGACATATGACATGTGACTTCCCTACACAGAGACTGAATGACTGCTGTCATATACCCGCTTTCTGCCTCTGTCATGTATTCGATAAGCGTGCTGTGTAGTGGTGCAAGACCTCCCTTCCCTCTGAAACCTTTAAGAGTAGATACTTTGCTTTGGCTGACGAGAATGAGGCTTCCTGCTTCAGACTCAGGCTGTACCATCTGCTGTGGCATTGTGGCTGCCTAAAGGAAAATCCTACATGGTGTGTGTCTGTCTTGAACCCTTTCTCTCTCCCTTTCTCAAGTCTAATTGACTAGAAAATAACTAGTTAACAAGTTACGTCTGATGTACTGGCTGTTTAAACAAGGCAAAGCCACCTTTCTATGACAGCCATATCTCTTTGGAGTAAAAATTATGCAGAAAGAACATGAAACTCTTTATAAAGCTGAGGGCCTAAACCAACAAGTTTCTTCTTTTTATTGAAATTAAAACTGTTGAGATTATAATTATATACTGTAAAATCCACCCATCTAAAGTGTACAATCCGCTGGCTTTTACTGTAATGTCCAAGTCCCATTCTCACGTGCAATTTAGATTACGTGAACCCAGGAAGATACATTCAGTTTCACTGCTACCCCTACAAGGAGTGATCTCTACGTTACTGTCCATCTCTAAGAATCTACTTATTCTTGCCACGCTATGTAAGTGAGACCACTTAGTGTTTGTCCTTTGATCCCTGGCTTCCATTATGTCTTCATGCTATAGCATTGATCACAACCTCATTTCTTTCAATGGCAGGAAATGGATATGTTCCACAGTTTGTTTTCCCATTCTTCAGTTGTTGATACTTGGCTTTCCATATTCTGGCTCTTATAAAAAATACTGCAAGAAATAATACATGAAAGTACTTGTCTGAGTCCTATTTTTAATTCCTTTGGGTTTGTGTCTTGCAGTGAAATATGTCATATAATAATTTTATTCTAAATTTTCTTTTTGTGGAAAGGCCAAATTTTCCTACAGTGATTGTCATTTTTGCATAAGTACACATCTGAGTATGGGTTTATGCCTATGAGTGTGGTGTCCCAAGAAATCACAAGAGGGTGTCAGGTCCTCTGGAGCTAGGGTTACAGGTTGTTGTAAGCTGACCAATGAGAGTACTGGAGACAGAATCTGGATTTCCAGGAAAAGTAGCAAGAGCTCTCCCAACCTTTTCGATGCCTAAGGTTTGAACTTAGACGAAGCAGTTTTCCCCCTTTTGTTGTTCTCAGTTTTTCAGCGCTAGGAATCCATTACCAAATCCCATATCTCAAGGAATTATCCCTGTGTTTCCTTCTAAGAACTTTGGAAGTTACTTTTAGGTTAACACAAAATAATGACTTTAGATGGCATTTTCATGCATGTGTGCACTGTGTTCTCACCTCCCACCCTGCCAGCCTTTGCGACTTTGACTCCTCCACGTGAATACTACCCTCTTCCCCGACTCCCCTCCCCATCTTTCTCAGTACCTCTTAGTACTTCTTCCCTTCATGGTCCCCTTTGTAGTTTCATTTCACTTACATTTGCATGCTCTCTCTCCCCCTCTCTCTCTCCCTCACACACACACGCACACACACACACACACACGAGAAAGAGAGTGAGAGAACGAACTTAGAATTTATCTTTTGAGTCTGAATTATTTCATTTAACATATACATAATGAAACTTTTATTCAGCCACCGAGCAGGAAAAAAAGAAGACATTTTCAGGAAGATTCATGTAACTGGAGATTTCAATGTTAAAAAATAGGATGCAAAATAAACACAAAAATCAGTAGTGTTTCTATGTACACATGATGAACTTACTTCAAATGAGGTTTCTTACAGAGATATAGGGAAGCTACTGAATATTTTGTAAATATGTAAAGTCTCCTTTTCTTTCAATGAATGTCTAGGCTGTTCCCTTTTTCCTGTCTTTTGGTGAACGTTACAATAAGTATGGATATACCAGTATCTCTGGGTTATGTTAACACTGAGTACTTTGGGTGTATGCCCATGAGTTGACTAGCTAGGTCACATGGTGTATGGATTATATTTTGAGTAACACTATAGGGAAAATGTTGAGGTCCGTGAACTTTCTAATGGAATCTTTAGGGTCTTTTAAATGCAGCTTTGAGTTGTCTACAATAGGGATATATTAACTTCTCCATCATATTTATGGCGATTTTTTAAATTTCTTTTTGTTTTTGTTTTTTTCAAGCTAACACTTTGAAAGATATACTGAATAAGAATTATGTAAGTGGGCACTTGTAGGAGGCACGGCATAGAAACAGGAACATAGGCACAGGACAAAGTGTTTGAGGAACCAGATGTATTAAACATGCGAGCCTGTTTTCTTCAAAGGAAGAAAATAACTGACACTGGTCGCCTAGGAAGCTGGGATGGGTGTTGTTCGACAACCCGGTGATCGTTTTGCTGGGCTGTGGAGCCAGCCTTCCTGAATCCTCCCACCCCTGCCAAACCCTGAGCATTGTGGAGGCCCTAATCCTGAGCCTTGTCTCTCAGTGAGTAGAACCCAACTTACAAAAGAGGCTCAAAGTCCTTTGTGTCCTCCATCAATAATCGATCATTATTACAAATCCTTCCTCCTTAGGCCCTGAGCACTGTTTATCAGCCAATCAAATTCATATTGTAAAGATCATAAATGCTTTGCTACTTCTATAGGGAGTTTCATTGTGATAACTGTTACATGGAAACCTTTCCCTAAAATTTACGGTGCTTAAATGTGTAAGAAAAATAAACTCCAAGGTCAGGTTCTGGAAGTTTAGGGCCAGCACCTGCAAAATTGGTGCTGATTTGAGTCTCATTCTTCACCTTATGTGGATGGTTTACCTGCTGGCCATGATGCTGCCCAGGTCTCCATCAGACTCTCTTATCTCATTCCCTGTGTTAGAGGTGATGCCATTTCCCATTTAGTTCAGTTACTTGCAGCTTTGTTTTATATGGCCTTTATTAGGCTAGCTTTGGCTCCTTCTATTCTTAGTTTCCATGGGGCTTTTATTATGAAGGTTGTCAAATTTTTTCAAAGGTGTTATGTGTGTGTTGAAATAATCACATGATATCTACCCTATGTGTTATATTAGATTTGTTTATTTGTGAAATGGATTAACAAAGTTACCTACCTGGATAAAACAAACTTAGTCCTGGTGTGCAATCGTCCCAATCTGTCATCTGTTCCTGACTTTGATTCATTGATGTTTATTGAGAATCATTACATTTATGATCAAGGAATTGATCTATAGTTTTGTTCTTTTATTGTTTTTTTTTTTTTTTCCCCTAAGGTTTTGATCAGGGCTGTGCTGGGTTCGTAGAGTATGTTTGCTAGTGTTCCTTGGATTTTCATCTGAGGAACAGTGTGAGTAGCACTAGTGTTAGCTTTTCTTAAAGTTTTGTTTGCAGGTTGTGGATATAAGTTGTTTATATCTTCTTGATTTAATTTTGTTAGGTTACATGTGTCTTGTAACCCTTTAAACAATCAATTGAAACATGAAGGCTTATTTCTGAATTGGATTTCATTGATCTAAATGCCATCAGTCCTGCTTCTCTGGCTTACCCCTTTGCAATATTCTACCTACTGTCCTGTTCTGTTTCCTCATGATGGCACCAACTTAGAGCGAAGCCACTGGAGAACTCAATATGGAGTGACAGAACAAATGCTGGTTCTGGGTTTATAACAAAGCTTGCCTCCCTTCTGTGTGTGTGTGTGTGTGTGTGTGTGTGTGTGTGTGTGTGTGTGTCTGGGCATGAGTAATACATGTGTGTGGTAGTCAGAGGCTGGCAGTAGGTGTCTTCCTCAGTAGCTGGGCAACAAGCCTTCAGGGTCCTCCAGTCTCTACTTCCTCAGCACGGGTATTAAAAGTATGTTCTACCATAGCTGGCTTTTTAATGGTCGTACTAGGAATTCAGACTCAGTTGGTTGTGTGCGCACAAGTACTTTAGCAATTGAACGCTATCGTAAGATCTGCTTTTACATGTGAGAGCCAGGATTTTTCGATGTGGCTGAGGCTGGCCTCAAACTTGTGACCCTTCTGCTTTTTCCTCTCCCATGTTAGGACTACAGGTCTGTCCATGACATCTAGCAACAAAGTCTCCTTTTAATAAATGTGTTGACTCTCAAGTGTGGTGACTCAATGAAGAATGCAAAGGATTCATTAAGCAGCAATGTTTCTATTTTGCAAACAATCACATTTAAAATTGTGTGTGTGTGTGTGAGATGTGTATGTGTGCACACACATGCCATGGTGCACAAGTGGAGGTCAGAGGACAGTTTTCCAGAGTCTATTTTCTCCTTCTACCCTTCCATGGGTTCCAGATATTGAGCTCAGGTCACCATTCTTATATAGTAATCACCTTTCTCCACTGATCATCTCGCTGACCCCAAACATTTTATCTGATGCTGTTATCTTTGAGTATCATAACACTTTAGAACTTAGTTTAAAAGTATCTGTGGGTCTTATGTTTGCTGATCTGCACAACAGAAGTCTAGGAGCTGTGGGTAGTTTGTGCTGTTAATAGTTGAACACTATATAGATTAAAAAGGCTCTATGTTGTGTGCTCAGCACTTTACCTCCATGCAGTGTGCATAAATGCATGCTTGAAATAGATTTCCTTCATCCGCTATGCAAATATGTAATAATACACACACACATTGTCAGCATAATTACTTCTCTCTGTATGAACACCAGCTACCTGTCCCTACCTTGGGCCACTCTAAGCTAACTTGTCTTAGATATCCGCATATCCCTTCATATTGGCAAATCCCTCTAGAAGCACTTCACAGTATTCTTGAGAATAAGATCCAGTTACGAATAAGAATTGAGTCTAGATGATTGAGAAACTAGTGACAGATCACAGGGGTCTGTGAAAGCGCCTGGCTTCATGAACCCCGTGGACATCTCCTGCGAAGGCCACATTTCCACCCAGATGAATGACGGAGCATATGCTTTCTGAGACCCTTTCCTGTCAACAGACCTTCTTTGTCTGTAGTTGTGCCAGAGTTGATGGATCATTTCCTTGAAAGGTCTAGTGGTCAACGTGTAGATAATTGGGTTCAAAGCACTGTTGATAGGCAGAATAAAAATCACCACCCAAGAGGTAATAGAATCTGGAAGAGAAAGATGAAACAGCTGAGTGACGATTGGGGGTTGTAAGGCATATCTTGCATCCTCCGTCTTCAGCCTCCCTTTTCTTTCATTTGATATGATTAAACACCAAGTTATTTACAGGATGTCTTTCTGTAGTGTCAGTGTTTAAGGGAATGCCAGTGCTCTGGAGGCTTTCTCTGAATACATCAGAGTGCCAACAAAAGAACACTACTGGGGGCATTTATGCAGTTATGACATAGCATTATGAGTCTATTTAAAGACCAACCACACTGTTTAGCATTTATCATCATTCGCAAATGTTTTAACCAATAGAAGATACATGCAGTATTTCTCAGAACATGTAGATTTATCTTGAATGAATTTCTTGTTTGTTATGTATTTGACTTCCTTCTCTTTTCCTTTATGGCACAGCTAGGGATTGAACGGAGTGCATTGTATGTGCCAGATGAGCACCCAATTGGCTCCCAGACCTGTTTATTTTAAAAGTAGGCACATATTTTAAGTCTTGCACAAGTGTGTGTGTGTGCATGTACATGCGTGTGTGTACATGTGTGCATGCACATGTGTGTTCATGTGTGTTCATGCATGTGGCCAGAGGTCAATGCTAGTTTTTCCCCCCATTTTTCTCCACATTACTCTTTTTGAAACAGGACTTCTCAGTGAACCTAGAACTCGCCAAATGGGCTAGGCTGGCTGGCCAGGGATTCCTGGGATTCTCCCATCTCTGTCCCCTCCCAGGGCTGGGGTTATAGATGTGCTACGGCACACTTTGCTTTGCTTGTGGTTGCTAGGGAACCTGACTCCTGCTTGTGTGGCAAACATCTTGTAGACTGAGCCATCTTTGCAATATATTGAGGCTTTTGACCAAATATTTATTTCAGTGAAATATTGTTGAGTAGATTAGCAATACAGGCCTAAAGACCCAACCACTAAGAGCCTGAGACAAGTCAGGTGTGATGGTGCACATCTTTAATCTCAGCACTTGAGGCAGAGGCAGGCAGATCTCTGTGAGTACAAGGCCTTCCTGATCTATATAGTCAGTTCCAGGACTGCCAAAGTTACATGGAGAAACTCCTGTCTTAAATACTGCCCCCCCCCCCCATAGAGGCTGAGAAAAGTACATGGAGCAACTTAACACAACTATGCCTCAACATAGTGGGGAGAAAGATGTAGAGATATAGTTGGGCGGTAGAATACTTGCCTAGTGTTATGAGGCCCTAGGTCCAACCCCTAGTACCACAAATGAACAACCCAAAGCACAAAGCAAAGCATTACAAAAACATAATCCCCAAACATTTAAATCCATCATTTTTGGAAGAATAATTTTGATTTTTTTTTTTGTCTGTCTGCCTGTCTGTGTATGTGCCACATATGTGTGGGTATCCAAGGAGGTCAGAGAAGGGAGTCAGATACTCAGGAACTGGGGTTGCAGTTGGCTGTAAGGGTCCTCATGTGGGCACTGGGAACTGAACTTTTGTTCCCTGGAAGGAGAGCTAATACTTTCAACTACTGAGCCATCTCTGCAACTTCCTAAACCTATCTTACAAATCACCTTAGCATATATATCTATATCTATATCTATATCTATATCTATATCTATATCTATATCTATATCTATATCTATATCTATATCTATATCTATATCTATATCTAACTACCAAATGCTCAGGTTCTTGTCATGATACTATTGTCCCTCTTATTCTTCATAAATTGTCAGATTCTATTATCATCACCCATTTGAACAAACTAAATTGTGCATATGTAGATGTCAAAATGTGAATATACACTGGATTGCATATGCAGTCAGTAGGGATACTTGTATATTTTTTGATAAATATGCATGACATAAACTTTGCTCATTAACCTTTCAAAGCGTAGTTCTGTGGTGCTGAGTACATCTACATTGTTAGCATCTCTCACCACCCTGGTCTCAGAATGTTCTCATCTTCCCAAAGGAAACTGTACTTGTTAAACGATGTCTCCCACTCTCCCCTTTCCATCCTCTAGCAACCACTAGTCTATGTTCAGTCTATGAATTTGACTGTTCCAGGAGTCTCATGTAAGACCAATCATAAAACATGGATTTCCTGTCAGGGCTCTTTGCTCCACACAATACCTTCAAGATTCATGTCTAATACAGTACATGCCAGAATTTCCTTCTAAGGGCTGATGAGAAGGCTCAGTGGGTAAAGGTTCTTGCTACCAAGTCTGACAACCTGAGTGTGATACTCAGAATACACATGGTGAAAGGGGAGAATTGATTTCAGCAGATTGTCCCCTGACTTCTGCAGGTGTACACACACACACACACAAAGTAAATAAATGTAAGAAATTTTAAAAAGCGCTTTCGTTTTTTATAAACCCGAAGAATGACCCATGTATATGCTTGCTACATTTCGTTTGTCCATCAGTAGACACTCTATGATCCATGTACCAGTTTGCTTTGGTTTATTTGCCCATCCATCTGTAGACACTATACTGCTTCTGCCAATGAATGCCGCTGTCAACATAGGTGTGCTGATATCTACTTTAGTTCTGGCTTTCAATTTCCTTCTGTATTTACCCAGAAGTGGAATGGCTGGATTGTATGGCAACTCTATAGCTAATATTTTGCAATCTCTAGCATATTCTTCTACAGTAGCCATCCCATGCTCAAATCCTACTAGCAATGTACAAGGTGTCAAATTTTTCCTCCTCACCAACATATTCACGTTATGTCACTCAAAGTAACAGCCATTGTGATAAATGTGATGTATATTATTTTACAATGCCGTGTTGTTATCTATTATGTCACCATCTGGTGCAGTGTCCTCTAGCATATGTATTGTAGGGAGAAACATTTCTCAAAGTCTAAAAAGTAAATAAATTCATGATTGGATAATTATTGTTGTTATTGTTGTTTTGTGGTCGTTTTAAGCAGGCAGCCAATTTAAGCAATGTATACCATTTGTTTTGGTCATTTTGTTTTCATGATATAGTTTGTTTTCCTAAGAACTGTGGTACTAGGCATTTATGGAAAGAACTGAGCAGTTCCTCTCAGTAAGCACTTCACCAACAATGGAGCCAGAGCCCACACTACGCTGACTAATAATTCTTGAAACGAGTTGATGTTTAAGGGTAGTAATTGTCTTTTTAAAAAGAATAGCTCTGCACAGATTTATTCTCTCCAGGGAAAGATTGTACCTGGTATTTCCACCTGAAGCAGCGAAAGAAATTTCAGTATAAAGATGGGAATCCAGCACAGCGCATCGGTAAAAACGATAAAGAAAAAGCGTTTGGCGAGAACCATCTCCTTCTTCACTTGCTTCTGTATTTCGGTTACTGTTACGGTGCTTTGATGAACACTGTAAAACATGCTTCCATAGGAGAACACAATGATGATAAATGCCACCAGGTTAATACCTGTTTAGACCATGAAGAACATTAGTAGTGTATGTTAGCATTCTCTTAAGACAAACAGATTTAAAAAAATGGCTTTAGATGTTACTATTAAGGCCACAGAACCAATAAAGTGGTATTTATTTATTCACTTGTTTACTTTGTGACAAGGCCTTACTGTGGAGTTCAGATGAGCCTTCAACTTGATTAGGTAGCCTAGGCTGGACACCACAATACAGTCCTCCTGCCTCAGATTATAAATGTGTACCAGATCTCTTTCCTGGCCTCCATTTCCAATTACACAGTCTCATCTCCAGCACTACCTCCAATATTGTCTCAAAGGGTCTCTCTCTGTCTTTCCTCTCTGCCTCCATTTGCTGGGGGTTCTGCAGCTCGTCTGGACCCAGGCTTGCTCTCTCACCCCATGTCTTTTGTGTCAGCCACCAACACCCAGAGGCGCTCTCTACCTAGGCACATGCTGGTCAGTGAGAATCAAATAGGCAATCTTTACTCTCCTTCCTGTCTTTTGATTCCAGTTCCCTAGTCTTATCCCTAGCCCAGTAGCAGACCATATGCCTTCTTCCCTGCCTGTTCTTCTTTGACTCCACTCTCTGGAAACTCTAAAAAGCCTCACAGCAGACCCAGCTTTCCTCCTTCCTCTAGTTCCTTTCAGCTCCATCTTCCTTACAGTCTATCCCTGTTCCTTCATGTTAGCTCCCAAAACCTAGAAACACATTCAGCCTGGGACTCCCAGTGGCCACACCATGCAGGGAATCAAAAGCACTCCTTACCAGGCAACCCATAGCCACTACACTCTTCTAAGATCCAGAGAGGGCAACAGAAACTGAGGAGTGGAACACTCAGCCAACAAGGACAAGACCTGATATCAATGCATAGAATCACAATGATCCCAAACCCCGATGCCTAAATGCCATCGCAAACACAACCCCACAGTCATTAGCAGCCGAGACAATGTTTCTCCAGAATTCAGTAACCCCACTGCGGTACGCTCTTAAAACAAAAGAAGGCAATACAGGTGCTGCAAAAACAATGATTTCAAAACAGCTATTATGAATATATTCAAGGACCTCAAAGAGGATATGAATAAGTCTACTAATCAGTTTTTGAGAACACTAACTAACAGTAGAATGAAATGATTAAAATGATTCAAGACATGAAGTAGCAATAGAATCACTGAAGAAAACCAAAACTCAGGTAAAACTGGAAATGAAAATTTTAGGAAGTCAAACAAAAACCTCAGAAGTAAATGTTCAACAGAATAGAAGACATGAAGAGGAAATTTAGGGCATTCAATACAAGAAATAGAAGAAATGGGTACCCTGATCAAAGAAAATGTAAACTCTAAAAAATCCATGCACAAAACAGGAAATCTGGGACATCATGAAAAGACCAAATCAATGACTGGTAGGAATAGAGGAAGGAGAAGAAACCCAGGCCAAAGACACAGAAAATGTTCTCAACAAAACCATAGAAGGAAATTTCCCTAACCTTAAGAAGGAAGGGCCTATCAAGGTACAAGAAGCATACAGAATACCAAATAGACTGAACCAGAAAAGAAATTCCCTATGACACATAGTCAAAACAATAAAGGAAACCACCTAACATATAAAAGCAAACCTACTGGAATAACCCCTGATTTCTCTCAGTGGAGACTGACAGTCAGAAGAGGCTAAATGGATGTTTTACAAACTCTAAGAGACAAACACAAATGCCGTTTCAGATTACTATAGCCAGCAAAACTTTCCAGTCAGAATAGATGCAGAAAGAAAAACATCCCCCAACAAAACCACATTTATCTATGAAATCCTCTGGAGAAGTCACTAAACCCTACCCCTTTGAGATTAAATCTCCCTTTCACAGGGCTCTCCTAAGACCCGTCAGAAAACACAGATATATACATTATGAGCTATAATAGCAGCAAAATTATAGTTATGAAGTAGCAATGAAAGTAATTCTATGGTTGGGGTCACCACACATGAGGAAATGTATTAAGGGTCATAGCATTAGAAAGCTGATAAACATTGGGTTAGAAGGGCAGAAGTTTGTAAGCAATGGAAGTCATAAATGAGTTTCATACTGCGAGATATCCTAGCAAGAGCTGGGACCCAGGAAGGCTTGCAATGCAGGATTTCTTACCAAGAAAAATTACCACTGAATAAATCTGGGCTCCAGTACTTCCCGTGTCTTCTGAATGAAGAGGAAAGCATACTCCATTGGTGCCATAGTAGTTTTTGAAAAATTCCTTATTGCCAAGTGGAGCAAAAGCCACTATAAACCCAATAATCCAAATGAAAATCAGAACCGTGATTGTTCTGCATTTTCGAGGCCTTAAACACCGAAAAGGATACACAATGCAGATGTACTTTTCCAACGTCAGAAATGTTAAAAGTAAAACGGATACTTCTGTGGACAGAATGGCCAACGACCCCATGAACTGACAATGAACACTCTCCATCCACGGCTGTGCGTGCTTATTGTACTCTCCCCGAAACTTGAGGTCAAAGGCACCAATCACAAATAGATACACCCCCATTAGGCAGTCAGCACCTACAAGGGTCCAAAAGTTATAGGTTCAGAGAAACAGATAGTATGCATATCTTTACACAAAACATTTTAAATGACCCTCTTCTCAATATTGCCAAGACATTTTATTCTCTTAAGAATTCATAGGTTGGTTAGACAGCTTGGCAGTAGAGTGCTTTCTGAGCATGAATAAGGAAGAGCAGCCAGAGTCCTTATCCTCTGAGTCAACTCTCCAGCCTCCTGAAATCCATTTTTTAATTGAAAAAGAAATCATACCATAGATTCTAATTATGCTTTCTCTGCCCCTAACTCCTCCCAGATCCTAACTCGCTATCTATCCAACTCCATACCCTTTCTTTCTCTTTTAAATAACAAAAAAAACCCAAGAAATACACACAGAACTAAAAAGCAACCCAAAAAATATAAGCAAAAGAGCAATAAAGAAAAAAAGCCAAAACAAAGCAATATGAGACCAAAGTCTACAAAAAGACCATTGACTTTGCTTGTGTTGACCAAATACTCCCTCAGGGGCCTGGCCTCAAGTGTAGTTAATAAACCCAAATGTGACTCCATTGGAAAAAACTAATTTTTCTCCAATGTGAGCGTTGACTCCATTTTTTTTAACAGTGTAGTTATCCTTCAGCTTTGCATGGGAAAATTGAACTTGACTCCGAATTTTGTAGCTAACCATACAGAATTGTAAACATTTTGTGAATTTTGTTTCTCACATAGCTTGCAGAGAAAATAAGTTAGAAGTCAGACTTTGCACAGGGTCTGTGATAGTAAATGTGGCCACTCACACAATGGTGGGCATTGTATGGAGGGCTTACTTACTCGAGGGGCTGCAGGTACATCCTCAGCTCTGGGACCCAGGCTGTAACATCCTGAAGTCTGATTTTTTTGTTTTGTTTGTTTTTCTTTGTAGTCCTCATTTAATGTAATACTTTAAAAATCACGTTTTAAAAAATTAAAAATAAAATCAATCCCACTTGGAGATATTTACATATTTACATATTTTAAGCTGTGAGTGAAAATTATTCCAGTTGTTCAGAGACCTTAAAAATGACCCAGCTTGGGTCCTCTGGAAGTGTGTGCTCCAGCCCCACAGAATTTATTTTCTAGCAGCAACGATTTCAAGCCTTGTTCTTCTTTATCCAGGAAATACTCACAGCAGAGAGAAATGATGGACATGGCATGCAGCTTGTTCTCAGATCTGATGTATGGTCGCATACAAATAACAAAAATGTTTCCAAAGCAGGTAATGGCAGATACAACCCAGACAAAGACTCTCTGGATGATGCTTGCCAAGAGGTTCTCTAGAGATGAAATCCCATCCGTGTTGGGCTTACAGCTGCGCACATGTGGTGCATATCCACAGTACTGAAATTTCTTAAAATAGCTGGTTACAAAGGGGAGAAAAAATTATAACATATATTTAACTTAATGTCATCATTGACATATGTTTTCAGCATTTCTTGGTAGAAAATGTATTCATATAGGATTCAGTGGAATAGAAAATATTTCCTTACCAATCTCTCATAATTCTGAAGTTCAAAATTTAACTCTTAATCAATCACTTGACTTTATAGTAAAAGCATGTGTAGGTAAGAACTACAAGCAGGCATGACGAATGCATGCTAGACATATCTTAACATATGCATAACTGATTAGCTAGTGAACAGGAGAAGGGATTTATCCAAAGAAGCCTTCAATAGCTGTTTCCAGAATTCAGTGGTTCTCAAACTGTGGGTCACGACCCCTTTGAGAGTTGAATGACCCTTTCACAGGGGTCACCTAAGACATCATAAAATACAGATATTTACATGACAGTTCATAACAGTAGCAGTAATACAGTTATGAAGTAGTTCTGAAGATAATTTTATGGCTAGGGGTCACCACAATGTGACAACTGTGTTAAAGGCTAGAGCCGGTATAAACGCTTGGTCATGAAGCTCATAGCTTTGCCATAGCTGATCTTACTTACTGCTTAGCTCTTAGGGGGAAAACTAAATTCTTTCTATTTGCTGCTCCATGGCTTTTCAGTTACAAAAGTTATAATACAACATTACATTAAGTTATTATCTATAACTGCTAACCACATCCACCATTCACACTAGATTTTGAAACACGATGAAGAATTGCATGTTGATTGAATTTTTTCATCTATAGAGAGATACCTGCTAGGATAAAGACATCACCTGAATAAACAAGAATTGCTCTTATGTCAGCAGCAATAGGAACACCACTTCCTGGGTGTGTTTTAGATACCAGAAATAAGTTCTCTAATGAACTCCATGAGATCAGTGCTAGCAATATCGTAATAGGAGATTAAGCCTTCAGTGGAGGAGAATTGTTGGACAGGAAATTTTCTAGTGATAGTAGAGATTGGAATTCAGACTGTGTCAGTCTGTCTTACAGGCAAAGAGTGGTGGCAAAACAGAAATGATCTTTATAGCGTCAACAGCTGCAGTAATAAATGATACAAGGTGGAAGTCATTGTGTGCCTTGCACATGGGCAGGGCAGTTGCTGCTATGTCCATCTGGTTGTCTGCAGTTCTCTATGAGCTATGATGGGGTGGAACAGAATATAAGGATGGGTGTGCTGTTTCTTCTTGTTTAAGCGTCTGAAGCTGAACCACTTTCATCAACAGAACCTCAGTGGGTACTTGTTTGCTAGTTAAGCTGCCCAACATAGACTCATCTTTTAGCAATAATGTCTTTATCTCTTTTGAGGGAAGCCATCCTCCAGCCACAGGAATCTTGGTGGGTGTTCAGTAGAAGCCTTCCCTAGCTCAGGGTAGGCAAATACCCTAAGAGGACTCCTGAGTCTTGATGGCATGCAAATGGCTTATTTCAGCAGGGCTTGGCTAAGACCACTGTTCAACTCTTGTTCTCACGATTCCTGCCCACGTCTGGCTCTTCCTTTTACTTATTTCTAGATTCTGTGAGCTGCACTAGTTTCTTGCAATAAACTCTTATTGGCCAGACTGCTTTGTTGTTAGCAAGCAAAAAAGATTATGAAAGCTTTGTCTCTGAGGAATCTTGGGAAATAGAAACAATGCCCTGTGTTAGACTTACAGCACAAGGAAGATTACAGAATGGTTGATAAGACAGTTCTAAAGTATTGAAAATTACCACAATGTGAAGAACAGTCTAGCACTTGGTATGATAGCAACTCAACTCAAAATATGTATAAGATATATATGACCAATGCAAAACCAGACACAACATATAGAATTCACAAAGGTTATCATTTCATCCACATACTTTCTTCAACCATACTCTGATATTAGGGACAAATTTTCCCTGAGGATGGGTTCTCCCATCTTCATTAATTTGTAGCAATTATTTATATCTATTAAAAACATGTTTGTACATTACATATCATATATATTATACATTTATATGATATATAAATGCATGTTTTAAAACAATAAATAATTGCTACAAATTAATGTGTGTGTTGTATTGTGTTGTGTGAGATGTGTGTATATACCTGACTCGTGTGTTCCATGCATGGATGTGTAGGTCAGAGAATAGCTTCAGGTGTTGATCCTGACTTTCTACCTTGGTTTCGAGGCAGACCTTCTCTTGTTTGTGTCTGTACTTCACATTCCAGGTTATGTGGCTCCCAAGCTTCCAGTTGGACTGTCCTGTCCCTGTGTCCCAGCTCACTGGAGGAATGCTGAGATCACACACACACACACACACACACACACACACACACACACACACACACACATGCTCCTTGTTTTGTGTTTTACTTGGGTACCAGGAATCTGAACTCAGGCACTTTGACCTGTTGAGCCACCTCTCCAGCCTCTTTGTAATTCTTTTATATACATTCTTATGTCCTCATCTGGTGGTACTTACACAAAGTGTACCCATCACTAGCTTGCTGGGTAAATATCAGCATCTGTGCCAGGTACCAGAGATGTGTGTGCTCTGTATGACTCAGTTGGCCCTTCTTACATTTGTGTTTCTTGGTATTTGAACTTTTTCCCATAAAAATTTATCAGAGTGTGGAAAACTAAAATCTGTCAAGTTAATGTCAAACTTTAAGCATTTAACTATGGAATATTGATGTCTGAGACTATCTAGGCTGCTGGAAAATCCCATAGCCTTGGTTTTCTTTAATTTCTTTTTTTTTTTTAAGATTTATTTATTTTATGTATATGAGTACAGGGTAGCTGTCTTCAGACACACCAGAAGAAGGCATCGAATCCCATTACAGATGGTTGTGAACCACCATGTGGTTGCTGGGATTTGAACTCAGGACCCTCAGAAGAGTACTCAGTGCTCTTAACCGCTGAGCCATCTCTCCAGCCCCTTCCCATAGCCTTGGAATTTAAACAATTAACATTTATTTCTCACTTCCCCATGCTGGGAAGTCCAAGGTCAAGGCAGCAGCATATTAGATACCTGGTGAAGTCTTGTTTCCTGTTACATTTTTACTATGTGAACTCACATAGTGGATGGTGCAAGAGAAATCCTCCCTCCTTCCCTTTCTCCCTCCATCCTTCTTTTCCTCCTTCTTTTCTTCTTTTCTCTCCTAAAGTTTGATACTTTTAACTTTTTTATTTTCCCTCTTTTGTGTGAAATTCACGGTAAGAGGGTTACATGGTTATAGGCTCACATGGCTATAGGTTCTCATGGTTATAGGGTCACATGGTCACATGGTCACATGATTCTAGGCTTACACGGTTCTAGGATTTATGAGAGGTCTAAACATCCTTTGCTGGATATTTTAAATTTCTATTCCTTCACAGAGGTGCTGGTTAACTCAGGTCCTCATGTTTTCATAGCATTTCCCCCAGCTGAGCTATCACCCCACCCAGGATTCCTCCCTCTCCCCCTGTCTCTTTCCTCTTGTGGGAATCCATCAAACCCAGTGCTTTGATGTACTAGCTCTAGCCTTTCTTAAATTCATTTTTGTTTTGAGACAGGGTATCACTATGAAGCCATGAGTAGCTTTGAATTCTCCCTATAGACCAGGCTGACTCCCAACTTAGAGATGCACCATCTCTGTTTTCCAGTTGCTGGGTTTAAAGGTGGTATGCCACCATCCTGTTTTTCAATTCTCTTTAAAAGGGATACTGATGCTTCATGAAGGATCTGCCCTCATGAGCTAATCAGCTTTTCCAGGCTTCACCTTTTAATAATACCATCACTTTGGGGTTAGGATTGCAACATACAATCTGGAAGAGGGGCACAAATACTAACCATACAGAGATAAAGTAATAGAAATTGTTAATACTTTATTTATATTTAATATATATATATATGTTATATGGGGACATAAAAATTAAAATCAAGGTGAACAACAAGAAGACATCTACTTACATGTGAGAGAGATTTATGAGCGGTCTAAACATCCTTTGTTGGATATTTGAAATTTCTATTCCTTCAAGGCTGCTAAAAATACCAAGTAATAGTCAAAAGCACATATGTTAGCCACAGCATAGTAAAGCAATTATTTTTGTGAAAGACAATGTAGCAATGTGCCTTTAGTTAACATTGTTCTAAGTGAGATACTCAGTCTCAGCCTCTCTAGACACTTCCTTGGCTCGTAGCCATGTATATCCTTAAAAAAAATCTTCACGGTTCATGATACAATACCTAATGCATGCTAACAAGTCAATAAATGTTTGTAGAATAAGTGCATATACATTATATTCTGGACATCTTTAATTTTTCCAATGCCTTGTAAGTCATACTTTTTATCTAATAAAGAGCTATTTTACTGTAGA
Source organism: Mus caroli (assembly GCF_978045245.1). Classification (NCBI taxonomy): domain Eukaryota; kingdom Metazoa; phylum Chordata; class Mammalia; order Rodentia; family Muridae; genus Mus; species Mus caroli. The sequence goes on along the minus strand of NW_028227258.1, from coordinate 82,587,480 downwards.
ATAGTTAGATAAGATGAACTGAGGCTTATCTTTTAAAGACAATTAGACATTAACAGAGCTTTTGGTGTGTGTGCTTGTGTGTGTGTGTTGGGAGTCATGATTAACATAGTCTAGAAAATTGCATTTGAGGGTAATCTTTGTTGTCATCTTGACACACTTGGGAAGAGGGAATCTCAGTTGTGGAAACAGCCTCCATTGTTTTGGCTAGTGGGCGTATCTGTGGTGCATTTTCTTGATTAATGATTGACGTCGGATAGCTTGCAAGCCAGTAAGCAGCATTCCTCCATGGTTTCTGCTTCAAGCCTCGAGTTCCTGCTTTGGCTTTTCTCAATGATGGATTGTAACCCATAGGCCAGATAAACCCTTTTCTCCCCAAGTTTATTTTGGTCAGTGTTTTATTACAGCAATGTTCTATTATAACAAGCTAGGAGAGATACTTATAGTAAATCTCAACTACCCAGAACTAATGGAGCAATGAGTATGCCCCATACATTCAGAGAACATAAGTGCACAATTTGGTATCTTAATCTTGGTGTCACAGAGAGATGTAGAGGCTCATTATCATTTAATTTTTAGTTTGTTGACATGATATAGGAGCAATTCTATATGTCTATAGTCCATCAAGAACTCATATATTTTTGTGGAGCTTGAAATAAAACATAATTAAAAGATACAAGAGCATGTATGCTATTAGTATTGAAGTAAAACTGTACAAGCATATACTTACAGAGACTTGAGTTTGGCAAGATAATCGAATTGATTTACTTCAATTTTCTGGATTGGGTTATAAGAAATATTCCTGAGTTAAAAAAAAGACAGCCATAAGTCATTCCTAAAAATTGTTTGGGGAAAGAGAATATATTTGTTGACTTTGAATCAATTTGAGACATTTACTAAAAAAATGTAGTACAACTCAAAGTATATTGAAAATTTAAATGTAAGCCCTGAGACCATAGAGGAAGACCTCCATGAAACTGGCCTGGCAGTGATTTCCTTTGGATGTGATTTCCAAAACATAAACAGTAAAAGCAGCAAGAGCCAGAGAGGACCACATCAACCCCAAAAACTTCTTCACACCATGAAAGGAGGAGACTACAGCATAGAAAAACGACTTGCAAGGCACTCTCTCATTTTTCTCTCTCTTCCTCTAGTTTTGTTCTGCACACACTGTGGTAAACATGCACTCCACCACTGAGCCACATCCCTACCCCTGCAGAGCATCCATTGAGGATGGATTAATATCTAAAAAAATATAGGGAACTAAATGCAATAGGAAAAGACAAATAATCTGATAAAGAAACAGACAAAGAACATGAGTAGATATTGCCTAAAAGAAGACACACAAATGGTTAACAGATAGATAAAGCAATCTCAGAATCAGTATTCATCAGAAAAAATTACTAATTTATTTATTAGAGACAGAGAATAGCTGAGGATGACATTGTATGTTCCTAGATTTGGCCTTGACTTTTGAACTTCTTAACTTCAAGAACAGGTAGCCACATAAAATTCTATTGGTTATAAATTAGGCAGGCTGCTGTATTTTATTATAGTAGCAGGAGATGAACTAGATCAACAGCAATAAAGGGAAAGATATTCTTGTTCATGGCATTGGAAAACTCAGTCCATATTAAAGTTTACGAATTTATATAAGACATCAAAGGTGCCCAAATAGCAAAAGCAGTATTGGAAAAAAAGAACAGCATTAGGGTTCCCACAGTAATCTACAGCTGGGTAGACCAAAGGGATCAACTATAGAGTCCACAGACAACCTGACTCAGACATAATCAGATAACTTTTGACATAGGTGTCAAAGGCATTCAACAAGGAAAGGACATTAAAAAAAAAAAAAAACAGTGTTGGGAAAATTGGATAACCTAGTGCGAAAGAATAGAATTAGACCCTTACTGGACCATGTACCCAGGCTTACTCCAAAAGGATGCACCTAAAGGTAATGCTATCGAAATAGAAGAGAATTCCATTGAGTGGATCTGACAGTGTCTTAGATATGAAGCTGAAAGTTTAGACAAGAAAGTAAATGATAGAAGAGTGGCAGTGTATTAAAATTAAGGAAATGTCACTCATCACAGAGAGGAAAACACATGTGAGATCTCTGTAGGACATAGGACTGTCTGTAGGAAACACAGGATACGTAAAGAATTAAAACTCAACAACTGCAAAAGGAGATCACATAAAAACGAATGAAGCACGTGAGTAGCTTTTCCCTCGGAAGACAGGTAAGTGACTAAACATGTGGGAAAAAATCCTCAACACCACTGTTTGCAGAGCAGTGAAAATCCGATCCTCAAGGATTCTCAGCTAAGGTGACTGTGAGCCAGAGAAATGAAAACAACAGGTGTTGGAAGATGGTGGAACCTGGAGCCCTGTGCAGCGAGAGAGAGGTACAATGGCACAGCTCTGGTGGGAAACACAGTGAAACAGAGCAAAGCTAGAACTACCGTGTGACCCAGTCACCTAATTTCTGGGTCTCTGGTTCAGGATTTTTTTTGCTTTACAACAGTGTAAAAGCAATGTACCTCTAATGGAAGCCATACTTTAAGGGTGGTTGTATGGTTTAGTGGTAGAGGGCTTTGCCTAATATGCATTATTCACCCCTGAATACAGTATTACTGTCTTGATACAGCACTATTGAGAAAGGGAGGTATAAAGGGATAAGTGAAAAGGGGAGTTCCTCTAAGATCTTCTCTCGGCCTGCAGCTCCCAGACAGCCATCAAAACTCAACAGTACAAAGCAGATACTCTACAGTACAGTGGTTCCTAATTTACAGTGGTGGAGAGAATATTAATAGTAAATGAGCTTTAAAGTGAATAGTTCTGATTTATGATGCCTTCATTAGGTAAACTTAAAGGTTGCTGTGAGTTAAGAAGGAACATAGAACCCAAATAACTGAAGGTGGACATCCAGACATGAACGGGCACATGTGTTCATAACAGCATTATGCAAACTAGCCAAAAGGTGGAAGCAATCCAAGTGCCCATGGGCTGGAGGATGACTGCACACAGTGTATGAGGTTTTATTATCCAGACTTTAAGAGCAAATAGAATTCTGACACATACTACAATATTGATGTACCTTGTTGGTATGGTAAGAGAAACAAGCCCATCACAAAATAGCAACTATGGACACAGAGCAAGAAGGATGGTGGTTGCAGGACTGGGGCTGGATGGATGTGGCATTCGTGCTTGATGGTTATAGGGCTTCATATATGTACTAAGTAAAAAAAAAAAATCTATGGAGGTGGATGCAGGTGAGAGTTGAACAGGAATGTGGAAGATCTTGATGTAATCCAGTGATATAGAAACAGATGGATAACCCAAATGCTATGTATAGTTTACCACAGTTGAAAAATAAGATAAAGAAATGAAGAGGTAAGTTAATGTCTTACAATTGTGACAGCTCCTTCAGATCCTTAAATATGTTCGGTGGAAGATTTTCAATCTTATTACTGCCTAAATCCCTAGGGAGACAATTGCAAACATGTCACATTGTTGTTTGAAGACTTCATTCATTGGTAGAAGAGCCATTTAAAAACCATTTACAACTTTCCAATAGTGCCTTTGGGGAGTTGGGTTAAATACCAAGAGAAGAGCTATCTCCCTAGTGTGGGGATTGAACTCACAGCCTTGATCCTGCTCAATGTGTGCCCTACTCCTGAGCTCTGCCTCCACATGCATGAAGTCAAGAGGCTTTAGAAGAGGGAGTGAAATAAAACCTGTTCTATCATGAGCCAGGGATGGTAGTACATATCCCTAATGCAAACATTTGGGAAGTGGAAGCAGGAAGGTCAGAAGTTCAAGGACATCCTCAACACTACAATGTACTCAAAGCCAGAATGGGTCTAAAAAATCTTCTCTCTCCATCTTTTAAGTTCTATTCCATATTTCATCCTTTCTCTTCCTCCTTCCTCCTTTTCTGTTAGAGTAAGGACACAATTTGAAGCCCCAGTTTTTCTTTTGTCCGGGTTTCTTACAGTTACCTCAAAACATGCAATTTGAGGTTCAAGTTTCACAGAGATGCACAGGCTCATAGTCTCCTGGGCGGGACATATGTGTGCAGAGGGGGAACCTAACATGATGTCACCTTGGAGCTATAAAGGGCTTTCAGCAGCATTGTCTGTGAAGTGTTGACATGAGAGAGGCTCTAGCTTCTTTTAAACAAGAAAAGGTCTCAGTGAGCTTGAATTAGGAGATTGTGAGTTACAACAGGAAAAGTGACTTCTCCCACCCGCCTCCAGGGGTCAGGCAGGAGGAAAAAGCAACCTGTGGGTACCCTGCCTCTTTGGAGCAATAAAACAGAACATTGTAGGATGCATTTTATTTATTAACCTTACCCTGGTTTTATTCTTTGTTCAAAGCTATGTTTTCTTTTTTTTCCCACATTTTTTTTATTATGTATTTTCCTCAATTACATTTCCAATGCTATCCCAAAAGTCCCCAAAGCTATGTTTTCTTTATCTAACTTATCTCAAATATTTGTTTCATATTTTATTTTGTATTTACTTTTGTAAGCTATCTGAATTGTTCTGTGACCCATGGGCCCATATACTGTTTGGAAAAGGGAAATTAATATTTTTAATTAATATAATAAATATTATATGTGTAACTAATACGAAGTAAAACTGGAAAAGAACATTCTTAATGCATATTTAGTTAGACTTACAATTCATCTAGTTTCTGGAGGTGTGTAAATGCATGTTCATTTAAGTAATTGATTTTGTTCTTCCTCATTACCCTGAAAATTAAAAAAAAAACATGTTAACATGTGGACATAATTATAATATGACTACTAAATGTAACTCTTGAAAGATAACATAAAAATCATGAATATAGAGTACATTCTCATATTAGGATATTTTGAATAGTATGATTGATTAATATACAGTTTATTTATTTAGGAAGCCCAGTCTCAACTATGCAGCCCTTTCTGGCCTCAAACTCACGATCTTTCTGTGTCAACCTCTTGAGTGTTGCAACTACAGATGTGTGCCACCATGCCTAGCTTCAGTCTGAGTTCATTCTTAAATTTCTCAAATCTTTTAATAGGGGCTATATGAAAATGTAATTCAAATCTGTGATTAGAAAAGAAGAAAGACCTCTTCAGAACAAAAACTGAGTGTCTTGCAGCTATGAGCACAGGCATTTCAGACTTGCCTTCTCAGTCTGAAGGGTGTATCTATCTAACAAAACGCTCCATGCACCACAGACCTCTCATTTGCTAGTGCATGGAGTTAGGATGAAGTCACCTAGGGTTTTATTGCTGTGAACAGGCACCATGACTAAAACAACTCTTATAAGGACGACATTTAATTGGGGTTGGCTTACAGGTTCACAGATTCAGTCCATTATCAGCAAAGCAGGAAGGAACATGGCAGCATCCAGGCAGGTATGGTGCAAGAGGGGCTGAGAGTTCTGCCTCTTGTTCTGAAGACAGCTAGGAGATGACTGGCTTCCAGGCAGCTAGGATGGGGGTCTTAAAGCCCACATCCACAGCCGCACACCTACTCCAAGGCCATACCCTCCAACAAGGCTGCAACTCCAAATCGTGCTGCTCTCTGGACCATTTTCAAACCATCACAATTGCCTTAATTAATATAAGAAGACCTAGCCTGAGAGTGGGCAGCATCATTTCCTTGGAGCCCAGGACTGCATAGAAGTAGAGAGATCTAGCAGAAGATTAAGCACACAAATATTATTTTTCTCTGCTCTAGATCAAGGAGGTGATGGGGCAAGCTGCCTTAATAAGTCCTGCCACTATGAATTCTCTGTCATGATGAACTATAACCTGGAATTGTACGCTAGAATAAATGTTTTGTCCACTAAGTTGCTCTTTGTCAGGGCGCTTTATCACAGTATAAGTGAGAAATGGGCATCTATTTTCTTCCCTTGAGGTCTAATGTACTCGTTGCAGATATTTAAATGCTATGTGACATGTCTTCAAGTAGCCTTGTGCTAGCTAGCTCTACATATTTAACTCTGTCCATCACTACAAAACATTGCCACCTTCTCCCAGTAACTCTGGACCTAAACCATAGACACCTACAGGGAGAAACCCAAATGATTTTTTTTTTTCTGTATAGAAGTTTAAAAGTCAATGCGAATGGTTATTCCTGAGAACATACATATAGGTAAGACTACATAGATTGAGCAGGTTATATTTAGGAGCGGGTTATATATTTATATTTAACAAGATCTATCTATCTATCTATCTATCTATCTATCTATCTATCTATCTATCTATCTATCTACATCTGGCTGGCTTGGGAATCACTATGTAGATCAGGCGAGCCTCAAACTCTTAGAGATATATATGCCTTTGCCTCTGGAGTACTAGGATTAAAGTACTGATTTTTTTTTTTATTCTTGAGATTAGAATTACATCACTTCTCCCTTCCCTTTCCTTCCTCATACCCCTTCTTGATTTTTCCCAGATCCATATTCTCTTTTTTCACTGATTGTTTCATATATGTATATATATATGTATACACACACACACACACACACACACACATATATATATATATAGTTTCATTACATATAGATATTTTCACTACCTGTTTATCATCTATCTGTCTATTATCTATCCATCCAAGTTTCACATAAAGGATTCATTTGGTTTGGGAAGGTCAACATTACCTTAAAAAAGATAGTACTTACAATACAGTTAAATTATTGCAGGAAATAAAAGTCAAATTTCTTAAATTATGGATACGGTTGCCTTCAAAGTCCCTACAACATAAAAATGGAACACAAATTAAATTCATAGACAAAAATAAATTGGCTAGGAATTATTTGCTACCAAATAAAACATCGTCTCTTTACATTCTGTTTACAATGGTTTGTATAGCAGCTGAATATACATATATACTATATATATCTATGCTGTATACATGTAGTATTATTGCCTGTCATCTGTAGCAATAGTTAAAATGATATGAGGTTTATCATATTCCCATTTCCTTTCTCCCTCTAATCTCTTCCATTTTTCCTTAGTTCTGGTCAAACTGCTGGCTTCTTTTTCTTTGATTTTTACTGCTACATATGCACACATATACATGCATAAATATAAATACAATCTTCTGAATATATATATTCAATAAATTATATATGTACATGTATATATATATATATACACACACACATATATGTGTGTGTGTGTATGTATAAAATTTCAGAGCTGCCTACTTGCTATTGGATAACCAATTAGTTGTTCGTCACTGGAGAAGACTAATTGTCCCTCTCTTAGAAGTCACTAGTTGCCTGTACTTCTCTAGGCGTGGGACCCAGTGAAAGTTTCTCCTTTGGCCTTAGTGTGTTTATTAGTGATATCATTGTTTGAGTGTTGTCTAGGTGGCCATAATGTTGTGGGATTGAGAGTATAGCTTTGCCTCTCTTCTGGCAGACACAGTCCCACGGTTGGTCCTTTTAGTTTTGGCACTCTTTCTGCACTCTCCCCTTGTGATATGTTCTTTTAGTGCCATGGGTGTGGAAGCTGTGTTGGGGCTGGGCACACCATGATCAGTTGTTTTCTGCATTTTGACAGTTGTGGTTATTTTATTTATTTATTTATTTATTTATTTTGTGATAGTCTCCCTGAGAGAATATTTAGTTCCTGTCTCCTCAACTCAAGTAGTCCTAGAAAAGATTCCTAACAGCCTGCCATTGCTGTTAGCCATCGTATCTGTTCTTTCAGGCAAGCATCTCTTGTTCTTCACTTCAATCTGGGGAGCTGCCTAGACATTCCCCTGGAGTGCCTGTGCTGTGTGGAGCTGACATCACACACACGGAGTCTCTTCACAGCATCAGAAGTTGACTTTTATTTCTCCCACTGCTGGCGACCAAGTGCAAGGCTTTGCCCATAGTAGACTGATGCCTTACTACTGAGCTACATTCTCAGCTAGAATTGTTCTACATTGCACCTCTCCTTTGACCCCAGCAGTAGGGGTATGGTAGAACTTTGCAGAGCACAAGGATATCCTGCCCTGAACACTGCCCTTAGGTCTAAGGGTATCACATACTTAGTTTAATGGTTGCCAGATGGCATGAAGTTGCTCAGAAGCAACAGTGACTCGTGCAGGGTAAAAGTGTGGGAGAGCTACTAAAACCTCCACGGAAAACTTGCAAAGCTCTAGAGAAAAGCCAGTGTCTTGTCAGCACCAAGGACACTGTCGGCCTTGCTTTGGGAACTACACTTTAGTCGACATTGACAGAGTAAAATATATCCGAAAGATTGGGAAGATCAAGAATTAAGGGATCTAAACACTGAATACATTGGAGAAGGTTATGTTTACTCCTGGAGAAGGTATGTTTACAATGGAGAGCAGCATAAGAGGAGCGTATTTGAAGTCAGGCTGTAGAATGAACAGCAGACCGCTCTTCTGGAGGAAGAGTTCTTCATTCTATGAAAGTGGCTGCTAAACGCTAAGAGAACTGCTTCGTTAGTTAGTTAGTTGTCTCGGTTCAGGCTTTTGGTCTGGCCCTGTTCCTTTCATCTTATTGCTAATGGTTATTCATGAGCGTACCACCAGGTGGCAGTGTTCTATGGCAAATCAAAGTATACTCTATTAAAATTGCATGCCGCAGCTCCCACCTGTAATCTCAGCAGTAGGGAGAATGGGACAGGAGGATACCTGCGAGTGAGTTTAAGGCCAGCCTGGGCTACATAGTGAAATCTTGTTTAAAAAATAGTCTCGATTCACATTTTTCTTTTTGGGTGCTTAGGATTCAACCCAGGATCCTTTGCACTAAGTTAGCACTCAACCATCAAGCTGTCTCTCCAGCCACACAGTGCACACAATGTTAACTGTTGATCGCTTCTGTAAGCACTGCTCGATTGTGTTTAGTTACTAAGTTTCTCATTATCTTCATGAGTTTATTACTCAGCATGTCTACTTTGCTGTAAATTTGGATACAAAACAGTCAACTTTTGAAAATTTCTTACAAAACAGGAGGTAAAGGGAGTTTTCTTCATTCCGGTAGGCAGTTTGTTGATTGAACTTTTCAATAGTAATTTTGGTCATTTCTTTAGAAAAAAAAAAAACAAACAAACAAACCAGGACCTCACTCTGTACCCCTGGTTACCTTGAATTTCTAGTGATCCTTCTTCCTCAGCCTCTTGCTTTAGCCTCCTGAGGTTATAGGTGTGAGCCACCATACCAGGCCAAACCCGTAACAGGCATATTTACTGATTGACTGAATGCTAACTCATGGAATGATACTTACTACTATGCAAAGCCACGGTGTCAACATATTACACAGAACAAGTAAGGAACTTTCTCAAAACATCCCTCAGCCCCATTGTATCATGATTAGTGCTAATCAATACATTCTCATCACTCAGAATTTAGGGATAAAACTAAACAATGTAGCTTTCTGCATCAGCTTAATAGGTGAGTGATTGACAGAGGGAAAAGGAAGTGTGACACAGACCACGGAACGTCCCCCTCCCGCTTCCTTCTTCCAGATTCCAAAATACTGTTCTCTTTCAGGTATTGCATTTTGGTGAAAGTTTAGAGACGTTGGCCAATGAGGGTATTTAATATAAAAATACAATAATAAAACAATGCAAAGAAACTTGATACACTAGTTACCTGGCACAGAAGACCCTTGGTGTCCAATATGAGTTAGGCAAATTCAGAAAATGTAGCAGATAGATAAATAGATTGATAGATGGATAGGTAGATGGATGGGTGGATAGATGGATGGATAAGTAGATGGTAGATAAGAGATAGATGGATAGATGGATTGGTGAATAGATAGATAAATAGATAGACACATAGGTGGATATATGGGTGGATAGGTGGATAGACAGACAGACAAACAGAAAGACAGGGCGAGGGAGATTGACTTACAGCCAGTGCAGGCGGGGCATGTGCTGACAGAGGGGTTTGTCAGGCAAACGGGTAAGGGCATTATTCATCAGCACTCTAAAAAGGAAAGAAACCATGAAAAATCACATTTTCTGGTTCTTTTATGTCTCCAGGCAAACACAGTGTTATCGTTACTGTTCAGAAACTTCGAGAAGCCCCTGCTACAAACAAGTCTTTCCCACCACTTTTTCTGGGCACACCCTGCAGTACTGAAGTGCTTTGGTAGTAAGAACATTTTTACATACATCGGTTTTCCCCTCAGGGAACAGTAACATTAGTCTCTGAACAAAAGCATGTGCCCATCCACAGCAGGCTGGGCAAATGAGGTGACCTGTGTAGGAGGCTTTTCCTTTGCTGAAGCTGCTGCACAGGAGGGCAAGTGCTTAAGTACACATCAGTACAGTGCAGTGGTAGCCTGTGCTCAGGTCTGGTCACCAACCAGGCAGACCTTTACATGGCCTTAGAGAATATGCTCAAGGTGGTTTAGTGGAGAAAGCTTCTTTCAGGCTTTAATAATTATAAATTAATGTTACTATGCTTAAGCTTTTGATGTTTTATTTCTGTCTCTTCAGTTGGAATACTTTAAATTTTTTATTATATCAATTTGCTTATTTATTGGTGTGTCTGTGTGTTTGTGTGTGTATGTAATACAGTATGCTACAGTTTGTATGTAGAGTTGCAGGAGTGGATCTTTCTACCATGTAGGTCCTGGGGATTGAACTCAGGTTGTCAGGCTTGGTGGCAATCGCCTTCTCTCACTGAGCCATCTCACATCCCTGTTAGTTTTAACTGAGTACTTACAAGAGAATAAGAGAATTTAGCCCGTAAAATGTGAGTGGGGAAATTCGACTGAGGTGATTGTCTTCAATTATCCTGTCAGCAACAAGACAACAGAGTTATGTGGGCATTTTCAGAACCTTAAAAACCAGTATAAGGAAATGCCACACAAATGAAACGTACAGCCATTCCAGTCTGTGGAGATCTTCAAAAACTCCTGGCTTTAGGAAGGTTATTCTGTTATGACTGAGGTACCTGGAAAGGAGACATAACAGCAGTGAGTTTATTATTTTTGATGTTTTACAAGAAGGGTAGTAACTCCAGCCATTGCTTCTCCTATACCACGTTCACCACATATCACTTCCTGCCTTTGAACTTCTAAGGGCCCTTATCATTTATTATGTCATTTCTAGCTTTAAATTTCCCACAGTTAGCTAATGAATTGGTCTACGTTTTAGTGACCTACTCTGCTGTCTTCTAGATAGGTATCATCCTGTGATCAGTCACTCAAAGGCTTTGTCCCCAGCGGGCACTATTGGGAGTGGCTGAGGACCTTTAGGGAGTAGGACCCTGTGTGTCTCTTCAGGTCATTTGGGATGACCTTTTCTGTGGTGTTCTTAAATGATGTCTTTCTCTTCCTTACTTTACAGCCATGAGGTGGGCGAGTGTTCTGCTATGAGTTCCCACCCCCTTGGGCTGCCTTATCACAGGCTCAGAGTCATGGAGTCAGCCAATCACAGGCAGACATCAAAAGGGAGAGCCAAGACCTTTCCTCTTTATAAGTTAATTATCACAAGGATTTTGTTATATCCCCGACAGAGGATTAACAAATGGGGTAGTTTTAGCAAGTGTATCAGCCTATTTGTCGAAGGACATTGAATCCGGAGAGGCAGACAGGGTGTGAAAAGGTAATTAGGTGACATGAAAAACCCAGAGGGTCGTGTACAACACATGGTTACTCATTTGCAGAAGGCACCTGATCTGTAAAGATTGGGAACTGAGGACTACAGGGTGACGGAGGGGAAAAAAAGGAGGCGCAGTTAAGAAGTGTCTCCGATGAGGAAGACTGAATCTCACACTTTGAAACCACAGACTATAAAGATGGTAGAAACAGATTTGTTGGGTAACGATCAAGAATGGGGTAGTGAGGAGGTGGAGCAAGACAGGTAGGATAAGATGCTAAATAAATAGGACTGGTGAGATGGCTCAGCAGGACAATGTGCTTACTCCAAAACATAGTGACCTGAGTTAAATCCCCAGGACCCACATATTGGAGAGAGAAAACTGAGGTGACAAATTTGACTTCCATGCTTGCCATGTCCCACCAGTGCACCACCCCATCCCCTCCCAGGCAAGAATGAAATACAACTGGAACAAAGAAAACCTAAGGCAAATGGGAAGAATGAGATGCAGGCAGGGAATCATTGGTTCATGCAAGCTTCAGATACACTTATTTATAAGAGGCTGCTTGTAAGGATGTGGATGGATGCATGGAACTTTGAAAGTCTCTTAAAAAAAAAAAAGTGTTCCCTGGGCTGGAGAGATGGCTCAGTGGTTGAAAGCATTTGCTGCTTGCTCTTCCAGAGGTCCTGGTTTTGATTCTCTGCATGCACATGGTAGTTCATGTGGATGAGGACTTCCACCTTGCCTTGAGAGTCTAGGGGATTTGATACTGTTTTCTGACACTCTCGGGCACTCAGTGTACATGGGGCACAGACACACATGCAAGCAAACCATCCATGTACACAGAATTTAAAAGGAAAAAAGATGGCTTTCCTTTTCCACCACGATACACAACTTCATACCCATTTGAATAGTCAGTATCAAAACAAACCATCCAAGCCAGGAAAGGATGAGGGTGAGGGCGAGGGTGATGGTGAGGCTGAGGGTGAGGGCGGCAGTGGGGGCGGGGGGGGGGGGCGGAGTGGGCGGGGGTGTATCGAGGGTGATGGCAAGGCTGAGGGGGAGGGAAAGGGTGGGAGGGGGCCAGGGGGTGAGGGGGAGGGAGAGGGTGATGGTAACACTGAGGGGGTGGGGTTTGGGGGCGAGGGCGGGGGTGGGGTGGCGAAGGTGCCAGCAAGGGCAAGAACAACTAGAACTCTTAAGTGTTGTTGTGTGAGATTAAAATGGTGCGGAGGAAGGAGTGTAGAAGATAGTGCTATAAAGGAGTAATGGAGAAACTAGAAGTCAGGGAGTGAAGGGGTGGAGATAAGAGGGTAGGAGGAGTAGGGGTGTGGGGATGGAGGTCAAGGTACAGGAGGGAGTGTGTGGGGGAGTAACTAACTCCAAAGGCCCTTTGGAAATCCAAATTACTGTAGAAACTTTCTAAAGTGTAGACATAAAAAGAGTTTGAATGGAGTCACCACACGGTGGAGGATAACGATGCCCTCACGAGACATCATACACTACCATGTCCCCGGACCCTCGCTCCCAGTACCAGAAATGAGATACATTTTGGGGGGACTTTGGCCAGAGAGGTTCCATAGACAACACCAAACACTAGAAGCTATTGGCAATACTATTAGGTAGGTTCCACAATTGGACACTAACACCCTGTTGCTGAAGATACCACACCAGTGGCACAGAACATGGGGAAATCTAGCTGTCACTCAACTGGAAACTCCGCCCGCCCTGGGTGTTTTAAAAATCTATTCCCACAACAGCCCGGAGTCAGCACTACCAGAGGAAAGTAGAGGGAGCCGGTGCCCAAGGCTACTCCCTGCCTAGTGACATTAAGGCTTAGCTGGAACACAGTGTGCCCCCAATCCCATGCTCCCAGCCCTCCTGTCACACTGTCCCTTCAGCACTACTTGTAAGTCCCCTGCCTCTCTCCTGAGCAGGAGAACTGGTTTGGACTGGACTGGACTAGCCTGGAATGCTGATGGTGCAGGGAGCCGTTTAGTCCGATACTTACAGTTTAGTGAGGCTGCGCAGTCCTCTGAAGGCAGAGACGCTCACGGAGTGAATCCTATTGTTTTGCAGGCACCTGTGACCAAGAGTAGTCAGAAAGAAAACAATACACTAGTGTCAGCTTCATAAGATAAAAGACCCTGGCACATGTAATCAGAGGTGTGTGCCAACAGCCTTGTCCCTGGCACTGCTGGTAAACCTCCTTGAGTGTATTTTACTGGAATTAGAAATTGACCTGAGAGGAAAGGGAGAGACAGTGGGATAACTGGCCCAAACTGGCATTTTGCTGTTAAATTCTTGTGTGCTTGGGTCGGTGTTTATTTGCAAGTTGAAGCTATAAATGGAAATAATATCAAGCTGCCCTCCGAGCCTGTATCTCTGCTCAGGTTAGTGCAGCTGTCAGACCTCACCACGGAGGAGGTTTCCTTGTGCAGTGGATTCTCAAAACTGGTCCAAGTGCAGAGAACATGTGTCATAGAGCGTTTGGCTAACTGAGACTTCTCTGCCTCAGCCCAGTCTAAGGCTCAGGGACTGTTGTGGAGGAGGAGGTACAAAGGCTGTAAGAGCCAGAGGTCTGGAAGACAGAGTGTGTTCGGTACTTGACAGGACCACTGCTCATGAGCTCAGGGAAGCCAATGCTCTGCACAAAAGCAAGCCAGTCAATGTTTTAGCATTGGGGAGGGGAAGTGAGGGGGGTCATGAACCCCTGCCCTTAGCTGGTAAGGTACTGGCAGGAGATGGTTCCTAATGTGAGGGAGATCCAGTTTTCTTTACAAGTGAGGGCCCTGGTAGGTTAGCTCTGCTCCAGTGGATGCCCCCTCCCTGACCCCAAGTTTATGTGCAACACAAATTAGACTCAGTGGGTCATTAAAAAAAAAAAAAAACCACAGAAAGAAGTCACATAGCTGGGAGAGATATGGAGGCAGGGGTGGATCTGTGGGCTGAATATGATAAAAATATATTGCATGAAATTCTCAATTAGTAAAACAACTACAAAAAATTGAAGTTGTGAAGCTACACCAATAGGAGCTAAAGTGGTTATTTAGAATTTTCTAGACAAGAACTAATGCAGAGAAAAGCACGCACTGATCACATGGGCCTAAAATCCAGGCTTTTACATTTTCCTGTTACAGATTCAGATTTACAAGTGCTCACATAGAAACAGACAAAAAAGTATTTGTGACATATGATACCACAAATCTTATCGCAAAGCAACCCCAAATCCTAATAAATCAAATTGAGTCGGAGTAATCTGACACCCCTAACCTTGTTCGCAAAAGCTCGTGAGACAACCTGTAAGGGGTTTAAATGGCCAGTAAACTAGATTGGAATGTCCACAGGCTTACAGAGTGACCTCGAGTCACCCTGGACGCTTGGACTCCATACATGACTGCATATTAGAAGGAACAGGACCCAGGGCTAAGCTCTCCCCGTTCCATGCACCGGTGCGCAGTGTTGCAGCCCCGTGGTTGCGAGGGACGATGAAGCAAAGATGGTGGGTCTGGAATCCACATTACTATCGTTCTGGAGACTGTCTCACATTTATATATGACTTGTTAGCAGTAAAAGAGAGAAAGCAATGTGAACGGACTTCAGTTAGTTTGATTCACAGGTATCCCCCTGATTCCACCAGAAAAATGCAGCTACGGAATTGATTCTTTCCCGTGACATGCTGTGGCCCGGTCACGTGGTAGGTAACACATCGTATTTCCTGATACACAGGGAAACTTGAAGATGGAGTGTTGTGTTTTCACCTGTAGTGAGCGTCTAGTAAGCAGCAGATTGCACTGTCTGTACGTGGAGCCAAGGTGTGCCTCTAGAAACCGGGCAGAAGGTTTTGTCGTTAGGCTCTTTGGATTGTTGTTTGAAGTGATTTGCAAAAATTCAAAGGCGTATGCCTATAATTTGAGTACTTGGGACACGGAGGCAGGAGGACTTGTCTTAGTTCTAGGCCAGCTGGATCTTCAGAGTGAGACTTGTTTCAAAACACAAGCAGGGGTTGGAGAGATGGTTCAACAGTTGAGGGCATTAGCTGCTCTTCCAGAAAACCCAGGGTCCATTCTCAGCATCTACAATGTGGCTCACAACCATCTGCAATTCCAGTTCCAATGAATCCAAAGCCTTCTTCTGACCTGCACAGGCACAAGTCTTGCACATGGTGCACAGATAGACATGCAGGTAAAGCACTCATAAACAAACAAACAAACACCAAAATGTTTTTGTATATCTAAATGCTATACAACTGATACCGATGCCATCTAAATATGTGGCCACAAGGGGGAGCTAGATATCAGGAAGAGTCTTGGGGCATGGGAGGATTCAGGGAGTTGCCCTGAAAAGCATTTTTTTTTCTTTTAAAAGCTGAGAAATTCTGAAAAATAGATTGTCATTGGAGTTTTATTTTCGAACACGAAATAAATCTTTTAAAAAGCTATCTGGCACTTTAGAATAGAATAATACAAATAGTTTATTTGTATGAACTAAATAATTTTTCATTTGGATTCCCTCTGGTTCCATCTATTATTAAAAAAAACAACAAGTTTATTACACAGTTTAAACTATCAGAAAGACAGACAAATCTCTGACAACATAAGGCAGGACCTTGGCCTCTTGAGGATTATGCCTTTCTTTTTATTTTGCTATCAGAAGATAAAACTGAAGAATTATGTCTGTCATGAGCACATGATGTCAGAAACATGGACAGACATATTTGTGTCTTTTCACCCCGTCATAAATTACTGAATAACAACACATTTGTAAGATTTATTGTTTTTGTTGGCTGTAGTTGATAAAATAGTTCTGATAGCTCTTTACAGTAGTAGTTCTCAACCTGTGGGTCACACATCAGAAATTTATGTTATGATTCGTAACAGTAGCAAAATTACAGTTATGAAGTAGCAACGAAATAACTTTAATCTTGGAAGTCACCACAACACGAGGAACTGTAGTAACAGGTTACAGCATCAAGAAGGGTGAGAACCAGTGCTCTACAAAATAGCCACGGCAATCATAGGTTCTTCTATTACCAATATTAACGCTTAGGTAAACCCTCAACTCACCACACACACACACACACACACACACACACACACACACACACACACACAGAGGCACGCACGCACGCACGCACGCACGCACTCAGGGCATTACAGGATTATAAAGAGGTTATGGAGGCTGTAATTCATGAGGGCTTCACTGAAGGCAGAGACAGACCTGATAGAGATGGTTAGATGAAACATTAGGAAATACAGTTGGAGATTTGTTGAAGGCAGGCACAGAGACAGTGCCCAGGAATAGGATGGAGGAGGTGAAATGCTAGATTTGGAAGGATGGATGGGCGGTAACCTGAATGAATCTTGTCACTTGTTGGTGACTGTGCTGAGCTGACATCCTTGGGACAGCTGGGAGTTCCCTGTGTGTGGGTCCCTTGGCCTAGCACAGGATGGTCAGACGACAGGTTTAGCTGAGGATGTCTCACTCTCTGTTGGTCTGGTGCTTCAGTGAGTCTGGACTTCATGCTGTGGTCTGAATACACCACGCACCCACAAATCCCCAAAGAACTTAGATAAGGCGATAGATAGGTGGCTTTCTTTCACTTGCAGAAGTAAGTTGCTTATAAGTCAGTGTCTCACGGCTTGTGGTGGGCAGGCAGTGGCGTGTATGCACACAGACCCGATAGGGTTAGTTAGCTTCGTTCTCAGTGCTGTGACAAAACACCCGATAAGGAACAACTTAGCAGAGGGCGGGCTTATCCTGGCTTGCAGTTTGAGGGGATACAGCCCCTTGAGTCAGGGAAGGCAGGGTAGGAGGAGCAGGAGGCAGCTTGCTAGCTGTATCTCCAGCCAAGGAGAGCTGAGGCAGAACAGGAAACAGGCTACAAAATCCCAGTCATCCATTTCCTCCAGTGAATGAAACTCCAACTCCTCAAGCTCCATAACCTTCCACCACAGCGCCGCCCGCTGGACACCAGTTGTTTAAGCACTTGCGCCTAAGGAGTTCAATTCATATTCAAACCACAACCCTGAGGCAGGCTAACCTGCCTCTGCTTCCATACTCAAAACGGAACCAACTGCTGCTGCCTTGTTTAAATGCCCCACTCAGGGCAAGGAACAGGGCAAGGACTTAAGATTCTTTCCCTTGGCAAGAGGAGGTACGGAGTTGGGAGCGTGGCCACACTGTCTTCAATCCTATAGGCGGAGGTATCATCTGGGTGTTTGGAGGAGGAGAGGGGTTTGGAGCCCTCTATCCTTCAGTCCTGATCAAGTGGGGTGATATAAATCCATTCAAAATTACTTTCTTCTAACCTTTCCTGATGGTGCTGATCGCAACCTGCAACCTGTCCCATGGTGTCTCTCAAGCTCTGGTTCCTTCCTGGAAATAGTGGGTCTTTCATTTTGAGCAACATGAGCAGATCGGAGTGCTGGCTGCTGCTGTCCTGAACTGACCGGCTGACCTCTCCTGGACTAAGGTCTTTTCCTGGAAGAGCTCCCACTGGTTCTGAGGAGTGGTTGGGCTCCGGTCCACTTTTTCTTTATTTAAAAACTTTTCCTGGAAAGAGTTCCAACAATTCATGGATAAAGTTTTCAGAGGCCACTCCCATGTCAGCATCCCCTTAGGCCATTTGCTTGATTCTCTGCTCATTTCAACTCTCATATCAGAGACTCTCACAGAGAGAGGAACCTAGATTAGCTGCTGGTGTGTCATCCACATTGTGACGAGGCCATCTAGAGTACACCCTGAAATCTCTTCCCACAGACAGCCCTCCAGGAGAAGCTGCCTACATAGACTACCATGAGCAGAATCATGGGTGTTTTGCTTGGGAGATGGTCTTTGCAAGCAGGAGGAGGTAGTTCATGGCTGATGCTTGGTCATTTGAGGGCTATGAGGTACCAGCATATTCTCTTAGAGGCCAATCTGATGTATACTGTTGAATATATGTCCTGGCTGAACTCTTCGCTATCATACGTATGTGTCGATCAAGTCCACATTTTTCTGATGTGACTTTGGAAATAAAGTCTCAAACCCGGAGAATTGACAGAGTAAGAAAATGCCACCCCTTCTTGCTTTAGTATTGGCCTCAGCCCTCTTCAGGACCAGCATGTTCCAGGCTGTGCAGTGTTGGTTATATACTGGGGATATACTGTTGATTGTAGTGTGTTTATACTAACTCCATCTACTTCTTAAGAAAGTGCACGGGGGCTGGTGAGATGGCTCAGTGGGTAAGAGCACCCGACTGCTCTTCCGAAGGTCCAGAGTTCAAATCCCAGCAACCACATGGTGGCTCACAACCATCCGTAACAAGATCTGGCGCCCTCTTCTGGAGTGTCTGAAGACAGCTACAGTGTACTTACATATAATAAAAAAAAAAAAAAAAAAAAGATGTGTGCCACCAAGTCTGGCTATTAAAATAAATGTTAAAAAAAAAAAAAAAGAAAGTGCACATCTGTATTAGTACGCCAAGATGAAATCAAGGTGTCCATAAGCAGAGAGAAGTTCCAGGATGTTTTCTTGATAGTATGTTTCAGGGACAGAGCCTCTAAGTCCAAGAAGTCAATAACTCTTTATGACTCAATCATAGAGTTGACCTAAATCATACAGAGATCACCTTGGATATTGCGGATGTTGAGAATACATTCATGAAGCTCACCTGAAAAGAGGCAAGCAGCCCAGTGCTGATCAGGGCCAAGATAGAGAGTGAACCTCCTCAGCTGAACTTGCTAACATATGGGAAAATTCTGTGGTGGTTTGGATAGGAGTGTCCCCCCATAGGCTCACAATATTTGAATGTTTGGTCATTAGGGAGTGGAGACAGGGATTAAGAGGTGTGGCCTTGTTGGAGGAAGTGTGTCACTGTGGGTAGGCTTTGTGGCTTTAAATGCTCAAGCCAGGCCCAGTGTCCTGTTCTTCCTGCTGCCTGTGGATGTGGAACAATCAGTTGCTTCTCCAGCACTATGTCTGCCATGCTTCCTGCCATGATGACAGTGAACTGAACCTCTGAATAGTAAACCAGCCCCGATTAAATGATTTCCTTTATAAGAGTTGCTGTGGTCATGGTGTCTCTTCACAGCAATAGAATATCGACTAAGACAAATACTTCATGATTTAAACATTTAAAACCAAAAACCCCAAAAAACTAGTGGTGCTGTTTGAAGCCAGAGTCTTGCGCATACTGAGCAAGTGCTCTTCCCCAGAGCTACATCCCTTGCCCACTATTTAATAATGATACTGGATCTTGCTGAAGATCACCACATCTTTAAAAATTCTTCTAAAAGATTGATTTTATTTTTAGTTACGCATGGGGGGTGTGTGTGAGTTGTGTTCATATGTGCATATGAAGTGGGTCTCCCTAGAGGCCAGAGCTCTTGGATCACTTGAAGGTGGAGTAACAGACAGCTGTGAGTGGCCAACTTGGGCTGGGATCTGAACTCTGGTCTTCTGAAAGACCAATACTCATTCATAATTTACATATCTCTACAGTCCCTATTTCTTCTTCCCTTATCTTTTGCACTTATTTATTATATGTGCACGTGCATGCGCACGCACACACACACACACACACACCATTCAGTATACACAGAAGTCAGAAGACAACCTTTGGGAGTCACCTATCTCCTTCCGGGGGGTTGTTCTCAGATCATCAGGCTTGGTGCCTGTGCTGGGTAGTTTTATTCTACTAAATCATATATATATATATATATATATATATATATATATATATATATATATATATATTCTGTTACTCTAGAGAACCCTGACCTGTCGGGGTTCACGAATCACCTCACAAACCACATGAATACTAATCTCAGTCAGACAGGAATAGTTTACTGAGCATCCACCCTAGGACTGCTTGACCAGGGCCGTGGTCTAGATTTGAGAACTGAACTATGACCCTAAGTCATAGTCCTACAGGGCTTTTAAAGCCTGAGATCTACAAATATCTGTGCCGAGTTATTCTGCCAATCTGGGTTTATAGGTAGGGGGGTTTCCTTAGGAACGTGTCTTTGTTGTACACTTATCCTGCTCCCACTGTTGGGGTATTTGACTGTGGCAGGGGACTTGCCATTTCTAACATCCACGTCTAACATCCAGGCTGTCAGTTACCCACGTACACGTCTCTTTCTGCCAAGTAGGATGTCAGTTCCTGGGGAGGTCTTGGCAACTTAAACTCTACTTGACCACTACACAAAATAGAAATAATTTCTTATATTGGTGAAGGTTTCTGTCTTATGTTTGGGTTTGTCCCAGAGTAAGATTATACCATAAAAGTTTATACATATATTCAGCAAGTGCTGATGGGTGGTTGGTTTGGGTGGATATCTATATCTATATCTATATCTATATCTATATCTATATCTATATCTATATCTATTTTTATTGACTTCTATCATGATTGGTTTCTAAGGGCACAAAACATAAGAGAATATGTAATCAATTTGTCATTAGAAAGTTTCCTAGCAATAGCAGAAATGTATGAGAAAGTTTCCTTATAATGGCAGGGTAGCCAGGTAACAGTTACCTAGGCCTTACCATTTTACCTAGGCCTTAACAGACTGATATGACTAATACACACTGAGCCATCTTGGTTGCCCTAAGTTTGACACACTTTTCTCTGAGATGAGCATTGAGCTGACCCATGAGAGGGGAAGGCAGAAATACATATTTCCGTTCTGTGAGGCATGGCGGAGGACCCACGGCACACAAGCTCCCATTTATTTAGGGAGGTCTTTCTAGAATGTCTCCTAAGAGACACTCAGAAGCTTTACTTGCTAGTCTTCAGCTAAGGGATAAATACTTTCTCCAGGTGGGGATTGTCAGACTTAATATGTACTATGATGCTGTTACAGAAGTAAACAGGTACACAAGAGTGAAGGTTCACGGTAAGCCCAGAGTTAAAGTTTTCCTTACAGCTTCTGCAGCTCACGGTACTTCCTGAAGCCGTTGGGAGGGAGTGTTCTTATGAAGTTCCTCTGCAGGGACCTGAAACACATACACAGTTCAGTCTTGCTGAGTGGCTCTTCACTTTCATATCTTACTTCTCATTATGACAGTGACGATCCTGGGCTGCATTCTGAACTGGATGCACTATAGCCTGGTTTAATGATGTGTTTTAAATGAATGACTCAGAAAGCCTAACTAGTCACACTTTCTCCAAGTCAGTCTGGGAGTCTGAGCCACCACTAAACCATCTCTCTTCTTACTCCTAGCTTACTGAGACTTCCTTTCCTACCAGCGTTCGGACTTAGCTTCCAAACCGAAGGCAGCCTTACAGTCTTTCTGTGTTTATATTGTGGAAAGAGAAATTGTTAAATATTTGAATTTGGTTTAATGACCCAGGTGAAAGTTTGGTGTGCTCTTAAAAGAGTATTTATCCACCCTTCTCTTCCTTCCTTCCTTTCTTCCTTCCTTCCTTTCTTCCTTCCTTCCTTCCTTCCTTCCTTCCTTCCTTCCTTCCTTCCTTCCTTCCTTCCTTCCTTCCTTCTTTCCTTCCTTCCTTCCTTTATCCATTCTCTCATTAAATGCCTGTTAAACTCCCACCATGTTCTTTTGTAAAGAGCATCTCTGCCCTCTCTGTGGATGACTGATGATATCTCTTGTCTATAGATTAGAGGATTCTCTCAGAGAATCTTATCCCTATTCCCTAGGGATAAGGAGGCGATTTGTTGTCTATTGCGTTTGTTTGTTTCCATGTTTGTTTCAAAGTGATTAGTTCAGTGTGTTGGGAGTTTTGGAGGGTATATAGGAGAATATGGAGCTGATACATTTTCCCCTTTTCATGCGAGATTAGGACTCCAAACACTGTGTGAGGAAGCACACTTAATATCCCTAAAAAGGGGTACAAGTGAGATTCTATGAGAACCCCCAAGCACTCTTGAGTGGAATGGTTTGAATGCAGGTTGGGAGGTTCATTTAGGAACTTACGAGAAACCTCTCGTGTAAAGCTGGATCCTTATTAGCACATGCCTAGGGATTCTAAACAAATTCTTTCTAAATGATACAAGTGAAGAGGGATGGATATTATTTTCATTGACCAGGAAAACCCCACATACTTTCATCATGTCAAATATCTTTATATCTTGAATTTAGACACCCTGTTTGGTTCTTCACCAAGCATTGTATACAGTGTGTGCATGTTGTACGGAGGAAGCACAAGCCAGGGCTCTCCTTTTTACTGGCTATGTTCAGGGATCTAAAAGTCAACTCTCAAACAAAGTTAACATTTATTGAGCTGGAACAAGGTATAAATATTTATAGCTACCTGTGTTTGCTCACCTCACTCTTTAGAATTTATGTGAAACATTTTCAAAAAGCCTTGACTTCAATAAACACTCATTGGATGATTAGCTTCTTTGATATTTTACTTACATGTGACTTAGGCCCTTTCTGACATTTCCCTACAATAGTTGCAGCTCCAAATCTGGAAAAATGAACTTACTAGGGAAACGTGTGATATTTAGTCTTGTAATGCATTTACACTAAAGCCTAGAGCTTTTTACCCCCTCTGGAACAGAACAAACAGACTGGAACAGGTGTGAAGTAGAGCCAGGGATCTGCAAGAAGAATCTATATGGACAGCTGGAATCAAGTGGTTTAGTTAAAAGTAAAAGACAATGCTGTATAACTGTATCTATCGGTATATATAGAGTCAGAGTTGCAGTGTGTGTGTGTGTGTGTACAGTCCTGATATGAATTCAGGACCCTGTGTGTATTAAGCAAGTACAATATTACTGAGTCAATACTTCAAGTCTGATAGTACTGTTTTCTTTTCTCTTTCTTTGTTTCTTTCTTTCTTTTTTTTCTTCAGAAATAGCCAAATATTGTAGATTTAAACCTCTGAGCATTACACCTACAACTACGAATGCCTGTTGAATATTTACCAAGCAACCTGTTCAAGTTAAACTGAAATAACAAATCTTAACAGCGGTGTTATGATTGTTCCCATTTACTGGGACCTAGCCTTCCATTCTTCCATCAATCTGAAGTCCAGGGCAGGTGCCCTGAATCCACTTTATAGTTTCTTCACTTGTCTTCTTGTAGAATATGATCTTAGGTTTAGTTTTTAACTCTCCTTCCATCTCTCCTCCCTCCCCCTTCCTCTTTGCCTCCCTCCCTCTCTTCTTCCTTTCCTTCCTGGGTTAAAGCTGGCTGATACATATCTAATTTTGTATGTATGCCATAATAATTTATAATAATTTATCTACATTATTTACTCTGTTTTCCCCCACCTCCATCCCTCTAGCATTCTTTCTCTGTTCCTTTCTTTCACAAAGATTAGTTGGTTCACTGGCAAATAAATTCCAATATTACTTGTGGGAAATGAAAAAACAACAACAACAACAACTGAAGTTGGCTGCATCAGACTTTCATTTGGATTTTGCAGTAATTTGATGAAAGTAGTGGGGTTGATAATTCTCTCTCTCTCTCTCTCTCTCTCTCTCTCTCTCTCTCTTTCTCTCTCTCTTGTTAGAAACAAATTCGTAGAAACTCTTTCTAGGACCTCCATCAGCTTCTTTAGAGGAACCATTACTTTTTTCTCTAGCAGGACTAATTACTAGGATAGGCTTGGGAGGTGAGAAGGGAAGGACACAGAGGATGCTTCCTCTTCATCTAGGAAATGTCACTTCCTTCAACTTCCCTCAGAGAGCAAGCTTTTGTGGATGGCATTCCCCTGGGTCTCAGGGTATGTTCCCGGACTGAGGTCCCCTGGGTAACATCCAGATTCTGTGAACTTGACGGGCTCTGCTGCAGCTCCTTTACCTGGGTGCCAAGCATCTGAGTTGCCGTGTAGTTGTTTGAGAAAGGCAAGACTTGCCAACACCTGAATACTCAAGGGTTACTCTTACTATGTCTGCGTGAACCAAAAAGCCAGAGTCACAAGGTATTAAAACACATGGATGAAGTCCCCACACCAACAAAACCCAAAGCCCAACCAACTCAATTAAAATATACTGAAGTTTCTATTTTCCATTGAGGTCTTTAAAAAAAAAAATCTGGACCAATATGTGTGCTTGTGTGCTGCTGAAGTCTGGCCAAGTCAAATAACCATGACTGGAAGGTTAGCATCACAAATGCTGAGCTCAGCAGGACACTCTTTATACGACTCTTCCTTTTCTTTTCTATATGTGAGTCTGAATTGTGTATGAAAAGATGACAACATCAATATGACAGCATCAAAATGTGATTTAGAAGTTAATTTAAATATGAAGTTCTGGGAATATTTTTTCCAATTTATTTTATTTGTTTCTCTTTATTTGTACACAAGCATACACGAAAACTTCCTTGTGTGTAATAAACTCCAAAATAGCTCTTGCAATAAGCACCGAATAAAAATTCTGTGTAATGAGAAAGCTGTAAGAAGTAATTGTTTAGCCTTACCCTCCCCACCCCCCAGTAGCAATTGAAACGGATGGCGTCTTTTGCTTAGATGAAATACTGTGAATAATCAACACTTCACAGAGTTGTTTATGAAGTAACTTAAGGTGAGGTCTAATATTTAAAAGCATTTCAAGCCATGAGTGAAAAATTCATTATAACTGATTTAGGGAGGAAACCGTCTTTGAACCAAAAACGCATTCTTAGTTATGACCCAGGGTTGGCCCCAGGGGTCCACTGAAGCACTATTCAGCCTTATTCAGCCTTATTAAGGACGAGCCAATCTTTGCTACTTACATTACAGTCACATTGGAAGAAACTGATGGGACAGCTCGTAAATTGGCTTCATCACAGTCAAGTTCTAGATCTCGGCACAAACAATGCATGGGCACAGAGCCAACCACTGAACAGAGAGGAAGCGGGAAGGAGTAACAAAGTGGGGGGCCGGGTGGGAGGGGGGACGAAGAGAAAGAAAGGCAGAGCCATGAGTATTGCCTGCTATGCAAGTCTATCATGCTTTACCTAAGCACTTGGGTGAATGCTTTAAATTAAGGTTCCACTGTTTGCTCTGAATTTAAGGTCAAGACCAGGCCAGCCTAGCAGTAACATCAGATAATATACACGGCGAGGAGCCGATTCCTCTTTCCTTCTTTTCCTTTTAAAATGATTTTTAAAATGTGTGTGTGTGTGTGTGTGTGTGTGTGCTACCATGAGTGTAATAGGTGTGTGTGTGTGTGTGTGTGTGTGTGTGAGTCCATGGGTGCCCCAGAGAACACCGGATCCCTTGCAGCTGGTGGTGACTGGTTACCGGGGCCTCTGCGGATGGGAGCTGGGGAGCCAGACTCTAGTCCTTTGCAGGAGAAGCAAGTGCTCTTAACACTGAGAAATCTTTCCACTCCCATCTCAGATGTTTGTTCAGATAATGGAATGCTGACTAACATATGGGTGGGGAAAGCAAGGAGTTTCCTGGATTTCTCACCATCTTTTAAGTTTTCCCTAGACATAGGAGATAATGAAATGGCTTGCATAGTGAGATGGACTAGTGACTGGAGCAGCAGGAGCAGAGGAGCCATCTTCCCTAGTTTGTCTATTGGTTTTGTTTTAATAGAGCACTGACTTTTCATTTGTTGCAAAATGAGTGAAATCTTCTGCTTCTCTCATCAAAAGGAGAAGTGATTGTGTGTGTCTGTGCATGTGTGTGTGTGTGTGTGTGTGTGTGTGTCTGTCTGTCTGTCTGTCTGTCTGCGGAGGGGGAGGCTTTTATGTCCATTTGAAAGCTTCTGTTTGATAATAAGTACTGAAAGTAATAAATAAAGTCTTTGGTGGGAGACTAAATGATTTTAACCAGAAGCTAGCAACAAGGAGACATAAGCACGGAGTGATAGGCTTTCCTCCTTTTGAAAGGGTTTTCCCTGTACAGCTCAGGGCTGAGAGCACAGAACCCTGCCAGCAGCTCCCGCTTGTCCTGCAGAGTTTTAAATGAGCTGTTATTGTTTAAAAATAAGCAAATCTATGTAAAGCATTGCAATTTTAGTGTCTCGGAAGAAGTCAGTAGACATGGATACACATGTTCCTGATTGACAACAGTTAGAAGTGGTTTCTCTCCTGCACCACGGCACTGAATATTTATAGCTGTAGCTGCTGCTATGTGGTTCCCAGCACCAGGAGTCAATAGATGATGGGGGTGGGGTGGGGTGGGGGAAATACACTCACTGTCTTGGAAGTGTCCATTCTACAGCAAGCAGAAAACACACTGTAGGAGTTACATGGATTACAACTGCTGCTAGACTACTTAGCTTTGTGAATGGGAGGGCTCTAGGAGATTCTAGACCTTTTGAATCCTATCTGTAAGATGTTCCAGCCTCACAAGATGGCCAAAAGTATACATCCCATTCTTCATCTTCCCAACCCCCAGTATCAGTGAAACTAGGTTGGGCAGAGAAGCATTCGTCCCACAGTGAAGTTTTAGGAGTTATTCAGACTATCTGTGACAAAAATCCTCTCAATATTTTAAAACTATCTTTTGAAAAACTCCTGGATGCTGTCATGCTCCAAAATTGTACGTGTTCTGCAGAATGTGGTGACACACACCCGTGATCCAGAATTTGGGAGGCAGAGGCAAGAGGATTGTGGGTTCAAAGGCACCCTGATAATTTAAAAAATATATTTAAAAATGTTCATGTAAGAATTATAACTGGGTTAAAAAAAGGATTACTGCATGAGCAGGTCAATGCTTATAGCCAATGAATACATAATTTCTCTCTCAAATCCTTCAAAGTTAAACTTTGATTATGCATTGGCTATCTTACATATGGTGCTTTCTATGACATTTCTCTGAAGAGGTGACTTTAAAATGTGGATTGCTCACATTCTTTCAAGTACGTGAAATATTTTTGAGCTGATCTTAGGTTCATTTTTAACATGAGGAAAGTGTTACAACAGGAACCTTAATTTAAGTTTCACCCCACTGTTACTTCATGTACTGCTTGAGATGTTTAATTTAGCAGTTGTAATCCCCACTCTAAAGAAATCTAATTAAAAATTGAGCTTTTTGATGTCTTCTAAGCATCGACAAAAAAATTACCCTTGTATTGATCTCGATCCATCACTGATTGTGTAGTGCCATACTTCTTGAATAATTATTTGTGGCAAATCTCTTCCACAGGGACAGACTAGGCAAAACTGGGTTCTTTTCTGACTCCCTCTGTTTTCCCCTGCTGTTTTTGCTTTACAAACTGTAGTGTGAGCTATGACAGCTGCCATTCCCTCCTTGACCGTAATGGTCTGAGCTTTGGATGCAGCTGCTGATTCATTCTCTCTCTCTCTCTCTCTCTCTCTCTCTCTCTCTGTCTCTCTGTCTGTCTCTTTTTCCCTCTCCCTCTCTCTCTTTCTTCCTCCATTTTCCCTCCCTCCCTCCCTCCCTCCCTCCCTCCCTCCCTCTCCCTCCCTCTCCCTCTCTTTCATTTTGTCTCTTTCTTCCTTTCCCCTCGTTCTCTCCAGTGCTTTTGGACACAGGCTCCCACTGTGTGGCCCAGGATGGCCTTGAACACCAGATCTGCTGTGCAGGCTTCTGGTGCTGCTGACTTTACGCCATTGTACCACTGGACATCTTATGTTTGACATATGTGCAGGCGTGCAATATTAGACCAAATGGAGCTCTTTCTTACGGATTTTCTTTTTTGCTATTACCTTCTTTTGCCATTTAACAATGTCTTTTATAACTCGTTAATGCGTATTGATGACTTAATTCTGTTAATAACTATACTTTAAATTAATAAAATATTTATATGGTAAGACAGAAGATTCAATTCAATTTATTTTTGGATAGGGTTCGGTGAAATTTTAATTTAAATGTAAGAAATGAAAACAGATAAAATACAAAAATGAAGTTACATTTTAACTAAAATATTTAGTTTATGAATTTGTAATATATTAATAACAATGCTATGCTTCCAAAAGGTTTTTCAGCAATATTAGGAATTAAACCTAGAACCTTATACGTGCTAGGCAGAGAGCTGTATCACCAGCTAAACTTTGACCTTTCTGATGATCAAATTATTTGACTCCCCACCTTTGATAGGCAGGTGTGATGCTGACAAAGGTTGCCCGTATGACTCACGGGAGAGAAGGGCATACCATTACATTGGGGGTTGTTGGTAGTCTTTTGATCTCATTTGAGTAGTGAAGACAAAGACATGTTATCAATGTGAAAAGCTAAACTTTAGATTCATAGTAGAACAACAAGGAAAAGAACACAGCAAAAGGGTTGCCCCTCCCCAAACCCTTGGTTTATGAGTAGAGTTTTGAAAATTACAGGTCCCAGGCACACATGTATATTTGCAGGATTTATTAACTAGACAAAACTTATTTAAAAGAAATTATTTTAGTACTGATTCCTATTTGAAAACATGATGAAGCCACTCTCCAGGCTTTCTCCCTCCCACACTGCAGGCACTACCTGCAAATGCTAAGCAGGGACTGCAGGAGCGAGCTGTAGTGAGCAATGCTCTCAAAGGCCTGGGCTTGGCGCCATGTCTGGAGACTGCAGGCGCCTTTCGCGTGTAGACGGGTAGACGTTAAGACCTAAGACGGAAGCAGCTGCTCTGCCTCTCCATTTTCTTGTTTTCCCTCACTGCACTGTTTTTCTTTCTTTCTTTCTTTCTTTCTTTCTTTCTTTCTTTCTTTCTTTCTTTCTTTCTTTCTTTCTTTCTTTCTTTCTTTCTTCCTTTCTTCCTTCCTTCCTTCCTTCCTTCCTGTCTGTCTGTCTGTCTTTCTGTCTTTTTTTTTTTAAATCATATTTTTAAAAATTGATTCTTTGGGAATGTCACACCATGCACTCCAGTCCCACTCATTTCCTAGCCCTTCCGTATCCACCCTCCACCCTTGTAACCTCCCCCATAAAAAGAAAATAAAAATAAAATTAAAATTAAAAAAAAAAGAAAAAGGAAAAAAAATCACCTCTGATGGCCAAAAGGACATTGATAAAATAGCAACCCTGACACGGACATTGATTTTGTTTGCAATACCTGATTTGATGAATTACTCTTAAAAACAGGATTCCAAATTGAAGTTTCCTTTCTTAAGATGCTTGCAACTAGAAAACCATACTTGACTTTCAAAAGCAAACATTTAAAACAAAATGTTGTAGCCAAAAGGTAAAAGCATGGTGTTTTACCAGGACCTCATCAAAGAGGGGCCTCAGCTGCATGGTTACTTACAGCATTCGGAAGTTTCTGCCTCAAAGGAGTTAGTGGAAGCCAGTTTATAGTAATTAGCAAAATATTTGTCCAGTTGCAGAGACCACCCATTGTTGTCTCCTGAAAAGAAAAATTCAAAAGCGAAGAAGTTAAAAAAGAAAAACAAGCTGATATATTTTGCTATCTTGGCAAAATAGTTCCTCTAAAATAAGGCAGTGAATCGTGAAGGTAGTTTGCTAATTATCATCAAGGACTGGCTATGGGTGTGCGTTTCTGTCCCCAGACGGAGGCCTGGGGTGGCCCCAATCTCCATGTTTATCAAGCTCTGTAGTAGCTTCCTGCAAGTCCTATTTACCACACTTGAGCCAGTGATGGTCATATATGCTGCAGTGTGGTATATCATTCGTTCTTCACTTTGTTTTATGTTTCCCTAAACCATCTTCATTACCTGAAACTGAGTCTTGAAATGTCTTTATTCATCTAAACTGGTTTTGGAGATATACAGACATGGATAGGTGGCTGTGGTGGCTTGAATGAGACCGGCTCCCAACCATTCATGCTTAGTGTGCAGTTGGTAAGTGGTTTAGGAACAATTAGGAGGTGTGGCCTCATTGGAGTAGGTGTGGCCTAATTGGAGGAAGAGCATCACTGGGGGTGGTCTTTGAGGTTTCAAAAGGCCACACCAGGTCTAGTGTCTCTTCATCTTTGCCTCTGCCTTCAAATCAGGATGCAAAGTCCTCAGAGCCACACCTGTCTGCTTCCCTCCATGATGATCATAGGCTAATTCTATGAAACTGTAAGCAAGCCCCCAATTAAATGCTTTCTTTTATGAGTTGCCTTGGTCATGATATCTCTTAGTAATATTAGACAACCGAGATGGGTAGGATGATTATACTTAACGCACAAAGCAGCGGGCTAGAGAGGTGTCTCAGTTGGAAAAGGGCAAATACGATAACCCGAGTTTAGTTTCCAGAATCCACATTAATACAAACAAACAAACAAAACCAAGGACCAAAACCAAAATTAAACAAAACAAACATGGGTGTGGTGGCATGTTCTTGTGATTCCCATATTAGGGAAGAGAAGACAGAAAAAGTGAATATAAGGAAGAGAGCTGACTGGAGAGAAAGGCCGTACTGCAGGCAGCAGAGCTGGAGAAAGCGGCCACTGGAGACTTTTGGAGCTCAGACTGTTCCGTCAAGAGCTCTAGAGGCTGAACATGGAACTGAATGATTTGGTATTTGGCCTGTTGGTCTTTGGTCCTGCTCTGGTCTGCTCCTTTCTTGCTATGGAGCTTCTCTGTTAGAATGGGGGCAGTTATTCTGTGCCACTGTATATTAAAACTCACGTGTAACTTTATAAAAGTTAAGGCATTGGCTCTAGCGTCGGAAGATGTTGGACTTTTAAATGATGTTGAAACTGTTAGAACCTGTATAGACTTTTGACGTTGGAATGGACTAATTTCTGTATTATGGGATGGCCATAAGTCTACAGGGACAAAGAACAGACAGTTATTGCCTAGCATATAATTAGGTGTCAAGCTGGTAAGGTGGAAACGTGTGATAGTTTATACTGTCAACTTGGCAGACCCCTCGGTCACTAAAGAACCAAGGTTCCGGGCATATTTGTGAGGGATTATTGGACTGGGTTAGTTGAAGTGGGAGGACCCCCACTAGATGTATGTAGAACAACTACAGAACTAGGTTGGGGCTCCAGGCTGACTTACTGAAAGAAAGTAGGCTGAGTATAATCACTCATCACCCTCTGTCCCCTCTTTTTCTTCAGCACTGAGGACTCAATCTATTCCTGCCTATGAGGCCAATGGTCTACCAGTCACAACTCTGTGTGTCTTGACTGTGGATACGATGTGACTGGCTGCCCCAAGCCTCTGGCCACTGGGTCTACTCTGCTCTAATGAACCGTACCCTTGAGGACTAAACCTGTGTTTGGTTAGTCACATTTGTCAGATAATTTGTTGAAGCAACAAGACCCTCCTAAGACTTGCACATCCTCTCACGGAGTCCTCTGAAGCTGTGAGAGGAAAAGCAAGCTTGGTTATATGAACAAGCAGACTAGGGTAGAGGACTGTGTGTGTGTGTGTGTGTGTGTCTTTGGATTGAATCTATAGTGTGTCCATGTGTGTCTGTTAGGTTTCGAGGTCTGTGGCATTAGCATTTCCCCTTTTCTAGACTTGGCTGTTTGTTGACTCCTTTGTGAACATTTAGTTCTATTCTTTTAATTAATGCAGAGGCATTGAGGAATTGAAATTTGAGTTTATTATTATTAGACTTGAGGAAAGTGTTGAAATTTATAGTGTTACCAAAAAATTTTCAGAATATATTTATTTTTCCGAGTAGCATTGTGAGGTGCTATTATGTATTTATGAAAAAAATGTGGAAATAAATGACCCACTGGTCTCTGGTGATATTGAGGGGCTGCTGTTTCCTCCTTTTTTCCTCTTCTCCCCCCCCTTTCCTTCCCCCCTCATCCCTTCTCTCCCTCTTTTCTTTCTTCTTTTGATGTGGTACTATAGATCAACTCAGGGACTCACAAACACACACACTAGGCTAGTGCTCTACCCAAGTCTGCTTGTTCTTACAACCAAGGTTGCTTTTCCTGTCACGGCTGCAGAGAGGACTTAGTGAGAGGATGACCAAGTCTTAGGAGGGTCTGCAGATCTGACCTTTCAGGCTGCGGAGCCTTGTGTAATTGTGGTCCTGGGTGGCTGCAGCTCACCTGGTCAGATATTCCTAGTCAGAAGCAGTGTGGGGGTGGGGCTGAGGGGAAGCAGGTGATAAGGCAGCTCTCTGGAACACAGGGCTGTTTAGTAGGTGACATTTCCTTGCTGCCAAGAGTGATAGGCATGCCAGTGACTGACACGATGTTATTTGCAGTACTTCTTTAGCAGGTCCTATATTTAACTCAGCTTTTTTACAAGTGGACTATTTTAAGTTGTCGTATTTTTACTATACACTGTGGAGTGACTTAGCATCGTGGGCTTGGTGCCCTTTTGTGGTTATTCGTCTCTCATGACTGCCCTCTTGCCCTTCTTCTGATTTAAGGCATGCAGTGTATGTGATTATCTTAGTTTCCTTACTGTTGCTCTGTGATAAAATACGCCGACAAAAGCAAGTTAAAGAGAGCTTATTTTAGCTTCCAGGTTACAGCCCATGGCTTTGAGGAAGTCATAGCCACACAGGAGCTTGGACAGCCTGTTACACTGAATTAGTTCATACCACTACCCCAGCTCTCTTTCGACGCCTTTACAAGACCCAGAATACTTTGCCGAGGGAATGGTGTCATTCCTCAGTTAATCTAGTCTAATAACACCCCCCCCCCATGGTCATGCTCAGAGGCCTATTTATCAGACAGTTCTAGATTTTTTCCCAGTGACAATTGGCATTGGCCATCACTGTGGCCTTTGTTTCGGTCAAACAAGTTCAAATGGTGTAGTTATTCAAGTCTTGTTGCTTGCTCTATCTTTCTTCTTCTTCCTCTTCTTCTTCTTCTTTTTTTCTGTTATAAAACACCCTTAGAGGGGATTTTGCTGGGACACCATCTTAGACCAGGTGGACTGTTGGGGACAAGCACCCACAGACAGTATTGACCTTGTAGCAGGTGTTACTGAAACATTTATGTCCCCATAAACCCCACCACATGCTGTCTGCCTCATAACAGGTATAAAAATGTCTTAAATATTTACACTCTCATCATACTCCTTTATGGAGTCATGGGGTAGAAGAACTCTTCTGCAGGGGACAGTCTGAGTGTAGAGCTGGCCATCGGGGAAGGGACGGCAATGCCATCTATTATTGTTATGGTTAGCATGAGTAGTATGGGGAGAGGGAGTGGGGTTGGTGGATGTTAGAGATGGGGAAGCCTGAAGCCCGAGTAGTGGTGGAAGAACTGGATACAGATGAACTGCTAGTGCAGCACAGGGGTCACTGAGGTACAGTCATTAACCATGGTGTTGGTGGACTCCGTGTTCATTTTGCTGAGGATTCTTCCCCTTCAGTGTGAGTGACTGTTGTGCTGGTGAACTTCTCAGAGGTGACATTGCTGGGCAGCATGCACCATTATGGAGGGGAATCCCTGCACATCTGCTGTTCATTTTGAACTTCTTCCTGTCAATTTCGGTTACTGCTAAAGCTGAGCTGCTGTAATGATAAATCCATGATAGGCTCACGATAAAGTGTTGTGACTTTAAACCAATTGCCATGTCTGGGATAGTGTCTTTAACACACTGAGTGGACACTTGAGGTTGGAATGGAGCCATTCCAATTCTTTTTCGCTCTCATTCTTCTTTTCATTCTTTCTCACCTTTCTCTCCCCCACCACACACACATACAGAGAGCAGTGGCAAGAACAGAAAAACGTGAAGTCAGAGCAGCTGCAAGGAATTTTTGACTAGTAGAAACAGTACAAACCTGCTTATTCTTCTTGAGATCTGGACACATATTTTGTAGAAATTTCTCTTGAAATAGTAAAATATTCACAGAAACAAGCCTCTTGGTAATTAGTTTTTTACCTTCTTTTGCTTGCCAAGGCATTTTCTCCTTCCTAGGCTTTACTTCCTCCCAGCAGAAGGCAGGCACACAGAACTCGAGACATGCGGCCAGAATTGCAAAGTTGGAGTTAGCATTTTTAAGAGAACAGCTTTTTAGTATTATGTGTTTCTATATTTTAACTCATATATGCTTGATATTTTAAGGATACACAGTTTTTTCATATATTAGTAACTATTGCAGGAATTTAATTCTCTGCTTTTTTTGGGAGGAGATCTAGAGTAATCTACAGAGCACTTTATATTGAAAAGAGTTTGGGGGAATACTCACGAAATGAGTGGAGTACTTAGATATATGCCAGTGAAGGAAAACCCAGTCTTCTTTGTGCTAATAGACTTTAGAAATCAAGACATTTTCAAGAACATAGACTTCTTTGTTACAGTTCTCATCTATTTTGCCAGTGTGGGGCGTGGGAATCTGCATTTTCTATAGTATGGCTGGGTTTTAAGTCAAGTTCTTGGGGGAACAATTTGATATTATTGTATTTTCAAAGTGAGCCAACTCTTTGATAGTGATTGCTTTTGAGGGCAGTATTCTTCTCACAGGGTTGTAATGGGGAATAAACCTGATGCCCTACATAACAGTCCAACAGAGGAAAAGGAAACCTTAATGTTACTACAACCTAGTCCTCCTTGAAGTTTGCAAATAGTTCTACTGAAAGAAGAGTAGTAAAAAATGAGAACAAAAACCAACTAACTAAGCAACAACAATAACAACAACAACAAAACCCAAAATAACAAACCAACAAATTCCATCAGTGTCCTGTTTCAGTAAGTCTAAATGCAACAAGAAGCATGAGCATCTAAGGCTCCAACTTCAATGAGTGTGAATCAGATAGAATCCCAGACAAAGAATTAAACAGAATGAGAATTAGTTGTACAAAGAAATGAAAGAGCAACAGACTCTTGAGCGAATTCCAAGAGAATACAATCACATGAATGACAAAAGGAAGTCAGCATGGGATGCAAAGTAGAATTCAAACAAGAGATAGAAACACTGAAGAAGAACTAAACTGAAACACTGAAGAATTCTATGAGCCAAGTGGAGAAACTCAATAGAAAAACCTCATCCGAGCTGGAGAAATGGCTCAGTGGTTAAGAATGAGTGTTGCTCTTCCAGAGAACCTGAGTTTGATTTCTAGTCAGGTGGCTTACAACCACTGGTAAACCCAGTTCTAAGAGATCCAATCTTTAGAACATTATGAAAAGAGAAGATCTCAGAATCATGAACATAGACAAATGATAAGAGTTTATTGCAAAAGGCATTAGAAAATAGTTTCAATAAAATTATAGCAGAAAATTCCCTAAATTTAAGGAAAGAATGCCCATCCAGGTACAAAAGGCAGTGAGGATACCAACGAAACAAGATCAGAAAAGAATTTTCCTACATTATATTAGGAGAAGGATTAACTATCCAGAATAAAGAAACAGTGTGGAAAAATATTAAGAGAGGAATACAGAGCCACATATAAAGACAGGCCCATCCCAATAGCAGTCGATTTCGCAAACAAAATAAAGCAAAGCAAACCAAACCTTTAAAGTAAAGAGAGCTTTGAATGATGTTATTTCCAGCTCTAAAACACAAAAGCCAACCTAGACTATTATACCCAGAAAAACTAGCTATCACTATTGAACGGAAATGAAAAAGTTGGCCACTATTGATAGTCTGCTATACTCATAGATTGATGCCTAAGCCAATTGTCATCAAAGAGATTTTGTCCATGAACTGATGGGAGCAGATGCAGAGAACCAGAGTCAAGTCCTAGGTGGAGGCAGGGGGACCCTTCAGAGGAGGAGCAGGAATGTTTGTAGGAATCAGAGAGGTCAAGGAAAACAGGAGAACATGGCCCACAGAATCTACTAAACAGGGCTCATAGGGCCACCAAGAGACCCTGTATGGTTCTGAGCTAGGTCCTCTACATGTACCTTACAGTGTGTAGCTTTGTGTTCTTGTGGGACTCCAAACAATGGGAATGGGGATGTCTCTGGCTCTTTTTTGCTGTGCTTGAGAACTTTTTCTTCCTCCTGGTGGCCTCTTTCAGACTTGTTATGAGGGTTTGTGCCTAGTCTTATTGTATATTGTTATGCCATATTCAGTTGATACCTCTGAGAGGTATGCTCTTTTTGTTTTTGTTTTTGTTTTAAGGGGAATGGGGGAGGAGTGGATTTTGGGGTGAGGGGAGTGGGAGGGATGGGAATGGAAGGAGTAGAGATAGGGGAAACTTCAGTTAGTATGTAATGTATGAAAGAATGAAAAAAAAACAGATAAGGGAAGAAATGAGTGAGATGGAAAGGAAAAAGACAATACAAAGAATCGATGGAACCAAGACTTAATTTTTCAAAAGTTAAAATTGACAAATCCTTAGCCAAACCTAAAGAGAAAGGGAAGATTGAAATTAATAAAATGAAATTTGAAATGGGAGATGTATCTTAAAACTGTGTATTTCGTAAAATAGGAAAACTTAAAAGAAATAGATGAATTTCTAGACACATATGATCCATTAACTTAATCTGAGACAATTTAAAATGAATCTGTAAGCAGCAAGACTAGAATATGAATAAAAAGTTTCCCAACTGAAAAAAAGTCCAGGTCCAGATGGATTTCCTGCTGAATTCTACCAAATCTTTCAAGAGCTAACACATTTGCTTCTCATTCTAGTCCAAAGTAGAATAGGAAATCTACCAAACTGCATTTAGTGAAGCCAGTGCTATACTGATATCCAGATAACGAAACAAGAAAAAGGAAGAAATGATAGACCAACATCCCTGATGAGCATAGATGCAAAGATTCTCAATAAAAAAAAATACTTGCACATTTCATTCAAGAACACATGGAAGGGTCCTTTACCGTGACCAAGTTGGTTTTAGCAAATAAATAGACTTCAAAAGATAAAATACAAATGATCAATAAACATATGAAAAAAATTTCCACCTTACCAGCCATCAGAGAATGTACACATCAAAACTACTTTGAGGTTTCATCTCACCCAGTTAGAATAGCAGTCATTAAGAAAACAAATAACAAGTGCTGGTGAGGATGTGAACAGAAGGGTAACTTTTTACTCTGCTTGGGGGAATGAAAAGTCATTCATCTATTATAGAACGTACTAACAGGTCTCTCAAATCAAGAGATCTACCATATGTCTCAGTTACACCACCTTGGGGGTATAGCAGAAGGACCTAAAGCCAACATAACAGAAATGCTTGTACATCAATGTTTACTGCAGCACTACATGCAATCACTGTGTTATAGCGCCAAGGTTAGCTGTCTAACCGCAGACGAATGTATAAGGAAATGTGGTTTATGTACACACTGGAACTTTTTTTAACCACAGAGAAGAAAAGCTGTGCCACATGCAGGAAAATGAAGACACATTCAGATACCATTAGTGAATTAAGCCACCTGCAGAAAGAAAAATATTAAGATGTTCTTTCATATTTGCTTCCTAGAATTTCTATAGATACATAAAATCACACTTGTATAAATGCTGTGAAAGTGGCAGTGAAACTGTCTAGGGAAAAAGAGTAAGGAGACAGTTGAGAAAACACAGCATGGGGGTTTGGGGAGATGTGTTCCGTGCGCAATATATACTGGTATAAAAATGTCTTTCAATAACACAGTTCCATCTACAATCAATATACATAATGAAACATATTTTAAAAGCATATAATATGTATAAAGTCTACTGAACATCACAGGTCAGCACATAGAACACTCGAGATTACTG
Source organism: Mus caroli (assembly GCF_978045245.1). Classification (NCBI taxonomy): domain Eukaryota; kingdom Metazoa; phylum Chordata; class Mammalia; order Rodentia; family Muridae; genus Mus; species Mus caroli. The sequence continues at coordinate 82,549,547 of NW_028227258.1, read as the reverse complement.
GATTTTTTTCCCCTACTTGTGTATGGCTTGACATCAAACCAAGGTTTACTGCTACTGCACAATATTATAAGATAACATTAGACATACCACTGGCTTGTGAAATGAGCAAAATTCAGACTTCAATGTGTGTTTTTTAAAAAACCAAATGTATATCACTTTCACACTGTTGTACAGTTGAAAAGTTGGAGCAAACTATTGTAAGTCAGGACTGCTTACATAGGCCCCTATATACTTTGGAAGTCTGCCCTACATATTTCAGAGGTTGATTCTGGGTTCTCTGATGTTTGGATTTCTCTGTAGAGGTGATGAGTACATGGTAAGTGCTTTATAGTTATGGAACACCCAACACTTAATTTTGAATAATCAAAAATTGAAAGACATTCCCATTGGAGAGGAACCTAAAATAAAGCAGGGTGTGATGCCATCTTGTGTTAAATGGTCTGCGCCTTCATTAAGATGGAGGAGTACATCTAATAGTCTACAAAGCATACACCATATTGGTTGAAGAACAAGTAGGAGTTCATTACTAAGATCTGAACTTATGCAAACCAGAGCATTCTTGGTGCTCACATAGTCATTCAACATTCAGCACACATTCTTGGCAAAGAGTGGAACATCGTTTTTCAAATAAAGTGATTATCCTTAAAAAGAGAGATGCCCCAAACTACTGGCATGAGCCAAGGGATGTAGAGTGAGTTCAGCAGTTTGTCAAAGCAGTTGTACGGAGTCTCTTTGAATTTTAACAGCAACAGTAGTTTGTTGTATGGAATGAACATGCCTCTGTCTGTAGTCTTAGTGACACCAGAGGCAAATATTTGAAGACACCAGGGAGTGTGTCATTATCCTGGGCAGCTTTTAATGCAAACTAAGGCCAGAGAAAAGAACTACCAGCCCTCACTTCTTATCTAGTAATATTTGTTCTGAGAAGAAAATCCCATGGGGACAGCCTGGTCATACCTTATGTATTACTATTAGATATTTTCTCTTGATATAGGTTTCATTTTGTTCTCTACACTAGCCTCAAATGCCTGGGTTATCTTCCTTCTTTAGTCTTTCAGGTATCTAAGACAGTACCTGGGTGTTCCCGTGCCTGGCTCTGAACAATAGTGGATAAACACAAAAAGTGAAGATCGGGCGGATAATTTTAGAAGACCCAAGATTTCTGCTACTTATATTTTTGAGACTACTGAATATAAAACCAATTTGTTTTGAACATAAAATACATGTAGGCATGGTGGTGTAGGCCTATAATTCCAGCTATGTGGGAGATCAAGTTAGAGGAGACTAAGTTTAAGAGTTGCATAGGATGCAGAGTCTGGGAAACTTAGTGGGGTCAGGTCTCAAAATAAAAGTAAGAAGAAGGCAGGGTCATAGCTCAGCGAGAACGCTCACTCATATTAGTCCCTAGGATCAATTCTCAGTTCCTCAGAAGATACAAATACCCAAGCATAACTGTACATTAATACCAGAATCATGACCAATGTCACTTCCCTTCCTTTGTTTTTGACATTAAAAAAGACAAACTACCAACTTTAGTGTAGTATCCTGAAATGGGAACTGACTCCTGCTCACACCGCTGGGCACAGCCGTCCTCCTGAGGGCAACCCAAGATGCTTATTTAAAAAGCTATGGAATATTTAGTGTTTCTGAATTTTAAATGCAGGACAAATTAACATTAAGAGTCCTTGACTATACTTCCATTTTCTAATCCTATTAAAAATATATACCATCACCATCACACCCCAAAATAGACACTGTTTATCTAGTTCTCATAGATTAGCAAATGCCAAGCTAGCATCAGAAGCACACTCTGGGGTTGGTGTTAAAGTTTTTCTTTTCTAAAATTCTTTGCTCTCTACCCCTTTCCTGTGTTAGGGAGCTAGACTTTCACACTTCTGTCATCTGAAAAAGGATGATACCGAAGTTCAGAGGTTCACAGAGGAATTAAATTCTGGAACTTTAACTTCAAACGCTTAAGTCTGACCTTTGACAGTGAGTTTGCAAGCGTATTAAAGAGAAGCATTGGGCTTTTCTGATCACAAAGTAGACAACAACCTGGGCCAGAAAAGGACAGTTTAAGGGTTCCCCATTTTTGGAATCATATTTTCCACACTGGATCTGGAGCAGGGTGGCCTGGGGACCATTGGACAATTGTTGCAGAGCCTGGCTTGACATTTGGAGCAGCAGAGTAGAAATGGCCACAAGGGCTGAGCATCAACATGACTGCAAAAGTTCTCTAGGGCCACAGCTGTCTCAGGAACAATGAAATGACAGCTTTGATCCCCAAAGGGCTAAGGATGTAGGCAAAGGAGACTGGGTGTGATGGTGTCTGTGACAGGCTAGTGATTATTCAGAGGTGTTTATGGTAGAAGATCAGGTTGATTCTTGCATATCTCAGGGGCTTTTGTGGTTGCACATGATGAGAGCCAATCAGACCTCTGTCTCTGTGGACCTTGTATCCTGGCATCACAGAGATTCATGAGCTCAGCTTGAATCCCAGTAGAAGGGAAATGGATGAGACATTTAAGTGGTTTCTGTCTCTTGGAAAGGTGGGAAGCTTGTAATAGCAACAACCTTTGCACAGAGAAAGGTTTGCATGAATAAAGATTATTATTCATTTGGGAGTGTGAGCTGACATTCCCAGTTCATGCATAGCATAAGGCTTCAGTTTCCCCACTTGAAAGGTACTGAAACAGTTCCTGTCTCAAAGATTGTCAGGAGGATTAAATGAGGCAAAATACAAACTTAAACTAGTATTTTATATTTAGTAACTATGGTTAAAAAGATCAACTCATTCTTGCCATTTTAAATTTGGAGGTATATTTAATTTTTATATATTACTTTTCTAAGAAGAAACTTAAAATACTTTCCTTTACAAAATTAAAATGTTTTATATATCATGTAAAGGGAGGCTCCATCCAATTTAAATTTTATGAACAAAAGATTTGTTTGAAGGCGAATTCACATATGATCATTATCTAATGAATAACAGCACGGACATTGTTCTTCCACCGAGGTAAAAGCAGAATATGGGAAGCTTCTGTATTTGGACACGTGTCCATCAAGGGTCCATGTGCTAATAGAGCCTTAGTCCTTAGCCCCTGCCATTACCAAGGGGCAACAGAACTCTTTTTTTTTGTTTTTTGAGACAGGGTTTCTCTGTGTAGCTCTCGCTGTCCTGGCACTCACTTTGTAGACCAGGCTGGCCTCGAACTCAGAAATCCGCCTGCCTCTGCCTTCCGAGTGCTGGGATTAAAGGCGTGCGCCACCACGCCCGGCGCAACAGAACTCTTAAGAACTTGGACTGATTGGGAATTTTAGGCCACTTAGAATGGTCCTTGAAGGGGACCCTAGTCCCTTTGGGCTCTTGGCCACGAACAGTTTTCTGGCCACATGCTCCTGTCATGGCATTCTACCTTACTGTAGGCTAAAAGCAATAAGGGAAAAGTGGTCATGAACTGAAACTTCCCAAGCTCTGGTCCCAAATGAGTCATTTTCTGTTAACAGGCTGACTGACTATCTAAAGTGTGTGTTAGTGATGAGAAGGAACCACACAAGCCAAACAGTTGGGATGGGATTCTGACGAAACGGTGTTATTAGGGGACTGCGTAATCTTTCTGCATTTTCATTTTCTTTATTTATAGAATGGATATATTCCAGTATATCTAATTACAGCAAGGATGAAATAAAAGGAGTCATACGAAGGACTTATATTGTGTCTGGCACACATAAGTACTCAGACATAGAAGAAAATTTAGTTATATCTCTTATTAGATAAAATCAAATACTGCCAAGAAAGTAAGAAGAATCATAAGAAAGCTATTCAAATATGGGCTTTCCAGTGCACAGGGATGCTGCCAAATAGAGTGTGTTATATTAACAATTGATGTGTAGAGGGAGGCACAAAGGAGAAGCAGGTAAGGTAAAGTCTGCAAAGGGCTTGCTGTGGTTCAAGTGTTCACCTTCTCCCAAAGCACCCAAAGGCTTGGTCCCAATAGTGCTGCTAATGAGATTTTTATGTGGTGGAGCCTAGCAGGAAGTCTAGAGATCCTTGGGCATGTAGCCTGGGAGAGGACTGTCATCCCTTACTTTTTATCTTTTACTTTCTGGACATGAAGTGAATAGCTCTACCCTGCTATGGGCTTCTACTTGGACCATCAGTCATGGATCAGAACCCACAGGCTGGGCTGGGCCCAACTGGTATATGAGCCATTTGTGAGCCAAAGTAAACCTCTCTTATTAATGAATTTTCTTAGGATCTGGTTATAGGGCCAGGAAGCTGACACACAACTGCAATAGAAATTCCATAAGCAACCATCCCTGTCTTTGTGGGGAGCTTCCCCGGGGAAGCACAGTGCAGTTTTCTCTCTGCTATCAAAGCTGACTTCTGCTTACTGATAACTTGTTATTTCACTTTTGTGTGTTTGCTTGTGAGCAGGAAGGCAGGGAATCCACAACTGAACTCACAAAGATCTGTGGTACTGCATACTAATTTTTGTTTGCATGTGCCCAGTAATGCTATGCTACTAACCTTTCTGACTGGGGACAGCTGTCTATCCAGGGCCCAGACAGTTCTCAGAAAGAACAAAGAACACAGCTGTGAGAAAGGCTCATGATCATCTAATAAGGAAAAAATATATTTTGTCCAATTACATGTGGAACAACCAGATTGGAGCCAAAGTAGCTCACCTATTTGGTCCACGGACACAGGAGACAACTTTCTCTGCCTGAAACATCCAAGCCTAGATACAGGGAGACCAAAGACATTCAATGATCACTCCTACTGTATGGAGTTCTTTGAAGTTATCCAAGGTTAGCCTGTTCAGCTTGCTTTTCCTTTCCAATGGAGGTCTCACCAAAGACTCCGTCTGTCCCCTAACCACCTTGATGTCTTTCCTGGGTGCTCTATGTGGGCACCTCTGCCTCTTCTGTTTATGAGTATAAGGAATATTTTTCTCTATTCCTATCTTGTGCCTTCCTCATTGCTGTGTATTACTATCCATCCCACAAAACAAAATAGAGTATCCAGAAAAACCTGTTTTTCATGTATAGGGCAACTCTGTATGAAGGGAACTTATCTTCAGGGAGTTTATGCCATGTGCAGTAAGGTATAAGGTTGAGTCACTGGAAATAGTGTCTAGAATCCAGATTGTGTTCATCTAGACTGGGACTCAGTTCTATAGAAGGAGTACCTTTTTCCGTTTTGTGTCCCCTGCCTTGACTGCTGTAAGGAATTCCTGCACTCTGGTGGCTTGAAACAATAGAAATGTCTTATGTCATGGTTTTAGAGGCCAGCATCTAAACTCAAGGTGTCAGCAGGGTCACTCACTCTGCCTGGGCTCTAGATCTTCTCTTGCCCCTTTGGGCTGTTGCTTATTTCTTTTGCCTCTTTCTGCCCATGGCTACCACACCTCTGTAGTCATTCTCTCTTTCTCGCAAGGGCACTCTCAGAGAAGAAATGGGATGAAACCTCTTCCAATATATTTGGAATGGTGTACAGAAGTGAGACAGTATCCAACAAAGTGGTGTGTCCTCCAGGAACCTAAGAATGTGACCTTATTCAGAAGCAGAGTCTCTGGAAAGACAATAAAGACAAGGATCAAGGCCATGCTCAGATTTAATCATTAGGATGGACCACAAAGCCAATGAGATCCTAGGTCTCGTACTTGTTAGGCAACAGCTATCATTGAGTTTCAACCCCAGCTTTCACTCAGGCATTTGATGCTATTTTAACTTTACACATTTACTACTGAGTTGGCACTCGGTTCGAATGAACATAATGTGGTTTCTGCATGAGAACCATCAACATTTTGTAACCAAATTCCCTTGGTGTTTACCCAGGCTTGTCCTCCCAAATGTCTGATTGTTCTGTCTCAACAAATGAAAGGTTTCTCTGCTTTGCAACCAACACACCAAATTCCTGCTGATGACTTTGGAGTTTTGCTTGGCTTGTACTCAGAATGTGTTTATGAAAAGTCTCAGGATAGATGAAAACTATATTAGTGACACATGGCAAAAAGAACAGGAACTATATGGGAACTATGTTAATATGCGAACTTGGAGAAGTACGTTTTTTTATCTAAATAATTACACATGTCTAATTGTAATCAGTCATTAATAATACAATTAGGCAATAATTGTCTAATCTATCTAAGTGAATTACAAATGTAATCTCTGCATTCCTTAAGTTTTTAGAAAGATGGGATTCTTTCCCATCCTTAACCCCAACTGAAAGGTTATAATTTTTTTTTTTAAGCCAAGCAGTAGTAGCTCATACCTTTAATCCCAGCACTTGGGAGGCAGAGGCAGGCGGATTTCTGAGTTTGAGGCCAGCCTGGTCTACAGAGTGAGTTCCAGGACAGCCAGGGATACACAGAGAAACCTTTTCTCGAAAAACAAAACAAAACAAAGCAAAACAAAACAAAACAATTTTTTTTTTGGCTTGAATCATGCCCATGAAAATGTTCAATGGTTTAATAGTGCTTTAATGATTTTGTATCAGGTGTTTTGTTCTTGAGACTTGGTTACTGTATTTGTTACTCTTCTTTTTTGTTGGGATGAAATTCCTGATAAAATAGTTTAAGGAAGGGAGAGTGCATTTTATCTCACAGTTAGGGGAATGAATCATGGCTTGGGAGTCATGGCAGAAGATGAAGGGTGCTGGTCACCTTGCATCTAACAGTGAGAATGCAGACAAAGATGAATGCGGGGGCTTAGCTTGCTTTCTCCATTTTATTCAGTTTGGGACCCCAGTCCGTGTTATGATATCCACACAGTTGGGGAGGTGGCTCGTCCTACCTTAGTTAATTCAGTCTAGAAACTGTCTCACAGAAGTGCCTAGAAACTGCCCTTTTTGGTAATACTAAATTCTTTCAAGTTGACAATCAAGGTTAACCACTGCAAATCTATCTCTTGTAAGCTTGACACACAAATATATCACTTTAAAGCCACTTTTGTTTTCTGTACATATAAGCTCATGACCATCTATTAATGAAAAAAAATATCTAGCACAATTACAAAAGTCCCCCATATTTTTTAAACAGTTCCAACACAGTACAAAAGTCCAAAATTCCAAAAAGTCTTGTCTAAGACTCAAAGACAATCACTTAACTATGACCTCCTATTATAAAAATGGATAACAATGCCCACCTTTAATATACAGTGGTATAGACTAAACATTTCCATTCCAACAGGAAAGAATGGGGACACAGAAAGAGAAGGGCAAACCAAACCAGACCAAAACCCAGGAGAGAAAACGTCAAATCCTGCAGCCTACTGTTCGGCAACCAGGACTTTTGACCAAATCACCTGGGCTCCACAGGGGTTTATTAGCCCTGTTTCTCCAGCTCTGCCAGCTGCAGCACATATTCTTTCTTGTGCTGCCTCTGCTCTCTGCCTGCAGCTTTTCTTGGTGGCGTCTCCAATATCCTGGAGTCTCCAAATGCAATGTAGGCTTTACCTTTCCAGCTTCCTGCGACTCTTTTTCAGAGTCCCTTCCTTACAGGGACTCTAACCCTAGCACATGTTGGATGGCTGGATCCACTTTTAAGGAGCTTGCGGCAAGCCTACACGACTCCCTCACTCTTGCATCTTTCATGCTTATAAAATCAGTACCACACAGATGGCTGTTGCCAAGTTCTGCTGCCAGCTCCAGGTGTAGTCTGGCTCCCTTCAACTAGAGCCGTAGCCATGGCTGTGTGCTGCTGGCTCTGAGGCAATTCTTCTTCAGGGGATTACTTTGGAGCAAAGGACCAAGCATTCTTAGTTTATTCTCTCGCCTTCCAAATTAATTTGTGTTTTACAAGTTGGAGGCTTTACTGGGTAGGATCTTGTCCAGGGCACATTTCCTATTGTTCCATTGCAGAACACGATGTTTATCTTTTATGGTGCTAATCAATTTACATACTAAAGTGAGTGCATCTGCTACACTTTGTCCATAGCCTCAACTGTGCTGCTGTGTCTTCTCTCTTTCCCTGTAGATCTGAGCAAGGGAGTGAGGAGTAGTCATGCCACAGCCAGATCTGATCCTTTGCTCACCAAATGGGGTTCATTAGAACTCCTAGTCTTTTATCACCTCACTCTGCAGATGATGATAAAGTTCTGCTGTCCTTCCTGAATGTTCCAGACCACTCTGCCATGGACAGACAGACAGCAGCCCATACCCAGACATCTTAGAGGTTTGATTAGAGTTAAGTTCGGGACGCAGGCAGAATGAAGTCAGAATCTCTTTCAAAACGACTTCTAGCCTTGTCCTTTCAAAAACTTCAGGAGCTGGGTCTCCAATGTTCGTCTTTCCCTTGGCATTCTGACCATCAGAATGGCCCCTTAAGCTCTGCTCACTGTGGCCCAGGATGTCCTAATCCTGCACCTGCAGACTGTCCCACATTCCTCCGACAAAACAGTTTTAAAAACCTGTAAACCATGGCCATGTTAATCACAGCAAAGTTGCCACTCCCTGGCACCTATTTTCTGTATTAGTTACTATAAAAAATTATGTGTGTGTGTGTGGGCCAAGAAAGAAAAGCAGATTTTCTGTAGCTGGAAATACAGGCAGTTTTTAGCCTCTGGTGTAGGTGCTAGGCTTAAACTCTGGTCCTCTGGGAGAGCAGCAAGTGCACTTAATTGCTAAGCCAATCTCTCCAGAGCCTGTATTAGTTACCTTTAACGTTCATTGCTATGGCAAAATGTCTAACACAAGTGATTAAAGAAGGAAGAGTTTCTTTTGGCCCACAATTTGAGGGTACAGTCCAAACGTGGTGTAGCAGGAGTCTGAGCAGCTGGTCGTATTGTAATTATGTTTAGGGGAGAGATCATCCTGTGCACACAGCTCACTCCCCCACCCCTTTTATTTCCGAGACAGGTTTCTCTGTATAGCCCTGGCTGTCTCACTCTGTAGTCCAGGCTGGTCTCGAATTTAGACACACAAAGGTGCTTTACACATTTAGGATACGTGATCTCACCCCAGTTAACCCCATCTAGAAACCCCCTCACAGCTGTCCCCAGAGGTTTGTCTCCCAGATGATTCTGGATCCTGTCGAGGGGACAGTTTTACTCAGCCATTAAAATTACAGACTGTACTGAATCCCAGCTCACAAAGACCTGTCTGCCTCTGCTTCCTGCATGCTGGGGTTTTGAGTTAAGTTTTACCTTGAATTTTTCTTAAGGAAAAACGTTCTCTCCCACTAAAAAAAAAGATGTTTTATTTGACGATATACTTTTAACTGCCAATGATCATTTTAAAAGTTATCTGTATAGTCATCTCATTTAGATATTTTATTTTATACAGTTGGAAATATATGGCTTCTTCAAATATGCATGAAGTTTGTATATTTTGAAAAGGCCAAATTTCTGGTTTAATTTAACTAGCATTAGCAAGAATTTACATATGGATGTCTTAAAAAATGAGCAGCCCTGGGAGCATAAATTATCCAGATACTCAAAAAAGAAGAAAAAGGAAAAAAAAAAAAAACCCAAACAGCCCACAGCTGGCCAAGGAAATGAGAACAACAGGAGTCAGAAATAACTCAAGTTCAGAGTTTTTATCACCTGACTCTACAGATGGTGATGAAATTCTGCTGCTCTTCCTGAGCCGTCCAGGCTGCTCTAGCCTGGACAGACAACACCACCACATACTTGGACATCTTAGAGGTTTAAGTTTCTTAGTGAGCTCCAGACCAGCCTGGGCTTTACAGTGGACCTTACTTCAAAACAACAAACAGACAAAACCAAACCGAGTAGATCCTGAGGCAAATCAACTGTGTGCCAACACGAGCACTGAATTCCAGTCTTGGTCTGGTTAGAGCAGCCAGGCCCTGCTGCCTGGGGCTCAGCCCCTCACTCACCGCAGTGGTCCTCATCAGCTCGGTTCCCGCAGTCGTCCACACCATTGCAGTGAAGCAGCTGAGGCAGGCACCTGCTGATGTTCCCACAGGGGAAGGAGCCAAGGGGACAACTGACATCCTGTGCACTTCCGAGAGTGACTGGGGGCAGAGGGAGAGAAATACGACAGTTGGAAAGGGTAATGTAGCATCCAAAGTAGGCCCCATCAACGCTCCCACACATTTGTCCCTGGTCTGGTTAGTGTAGAAACATGGCATCGCTATCACCAGGGCCCATAGATGCTTTCCAGTGCCTCTGTCTCAATAGGGAGCTCTTAGCAAGTTCTTTTCCTAGGATTCTCTTACCAACTCCTATTTCTTTGTCCACTGTCCTCATCCTTCTGCGAGAGCCAAAGTGGTGAGAATTGAACCTGTGACCTACTTTATGCTGGACAAGTCGTCAGTCTATCACTAGACTTTGTTTCCAGCTCCCAACTGTGGGAAGGTTTTCTTAGCTTCCCTTTTAATGAACGCATGTTCATTTAACTCCAGTTCTATTCCTCTCTTCTATAGAAACCTTTCAGTTGGTTCTTTTGTTTGTTTTTGTTTTGTGTGATGGTTTGTATATGCTCAGCCCAGAGAGTAAGTAGCACTATTAGAAGGTGTGGCCCTGTTGGAGTAGGTGTGTCACTGTGGGTGTGGGCTTTAAGAACCTTATCCTAGCTGTCTGGATGCCAGTATTCTGCTAGCAGCCTTCAGATAAAGATGTAGAACTCACAGCTCCTCCTATACCATGCCTGCTTGAATGCTGCCATATTCCTGCCTTGATGATAATGGATTGAACCTCTGAACCTGTCAGCCAGCCCCAGTTAAATGTTGTCCTTATAAGAGTTGCTTTGATCATGATGTCTGTTCACAGCAGTAAAACCCTAAGACATTTTGTTTTTTTTAAATCAAGAATTTACTGTGTCTTTCCCATGGCCTCAGAATCAAGGCTGCTCTGGTTTGAGGGCATTGGGAAGCAAGTGCCACCCGCTCATTTGTGTATCGGATGTTCCTAAGTGTGAGACCCTGGCAAGACTGTGCAGGGCATTGGCTAACTCCCAGCTGCCGTCCTGGCAAGGGCTGTTCTCCATTGTAAGGACACAACTGAACAAGTCAATAAGTGATTCCCAACTGAGAGGCGCACCAAGAAATGAAACCTGAGCTCTCATGGCATAACTGCTGGGATCTGTAAGGTGGGCTTTTGAGAACCGGGTCTGACTAAACGGAGGGGAAAATAAAGAGGAGAACCTGGGCAGCAGGAGGAGGTAGGGGCGTGGGGGAAGATGAGCAGGGGTGTGTGTGGAGGTGAGCATATTTAGGCTGAGGATCAGATAACTTAACAGGTCCTGCGGAGCACAGTGAGCACATGTGTGGCCTAAGCTGAGGCTGGGGAGACAGACAAGGGAGAAGACGTTGGTCTTTGTTCAAAATGCAAGAGAAACGTAAGGTGGACCTGGGCCCTTCAAGCTAGGGAGGGCTTGCGCTTTCCTAACATTGCTTTTGGCCACTGGAGTACGGTCATAGATCTCAAAGGGTGAGAGTGGGCTCTCAGCCACCTCTGAGGAGTCTGTGGTGATCCAACTGAAAGATGGTGGAGTTACAGGGTGGAGTCACAGTTCACACACACAGGTAGAAGAGATAGCGGAAGTAGCTGGAACAGCCAGGGGCCAGGCGGCACTGTTACTCAGTCTCCTGGGATATGATGGGCTGCGAGGAGAATGGGTGCCACATTCATTCCCTCTCGGTTCCATCCTTCACCTGAGCCTCTCGATGTGCGGCTTTCTTACTCAGCATCAGATCCACTCCCCACCGTACCACCTTTTAGAGACCCACAGACCCCATCCCCCATTTCCAGTGGTACTTCCTAGTCTCATTCCTTCTGCACTTCCTGGGAACCCTGGCCTGTCGTTTTGGAATTCCTGCCTCAGATTATACTGCCTTGCTTCTCAGTGAGATTCTACTCTTTTTTTTTTTAAATTTCATTTTATATTTATTTATTTATTTATTATTGGGCATTTATTTCATTTACATTTCCAATGCTATCCCAAAAGTCCCCCACACCCTCCCACACCCACTCCCCTACTCCCCCACTCCCACCTCTTGGCCCTAGCGTTCCCCTGTACTGAGGCATATAAAGTCTGCACGACCAATGGGTCTCTCTTTCCACTGATGGCTGACCAGGCCATCTTCTGATACATATGCAGCTAGAGACATGAGCTCTGGAGTGTGTGTGTGTGTGGGGTTTACTAGTTAGTTCATATTGTTGTTCTGCCTATAGGGTTGCAGATCCCCCCAGCTCCCTGGGTACTTCCTCCAGCTTCCAATGGTACTTCCATTGGGGGCCCTGTGATCCATCCAATAGCTGTGAGCATCCACTTCTGTGTTTGCTAGGCCCTGGCATAGTTTCACAAGAGACAGCTATATCAGGGTCCTTTCAGCAAAATCTTGCTAGTGTATGGAATGGTGTCAGCGTTTGGAGGCTGATTATGGGATGGATCCGGGATATGGTCCATCCTTTCGTCTCAGCTCCAAACTCTGTCTCTGTAGCTCCTTCCATGGGTGCCTTGCTCCCAATTCCAAGAAGGGGCAAAGTATCCACAGCTTGGTCTTCGTTCTTCCCAAGCTTCATGTGTTTCACAAATTGTATCTTATATCTTGGGTATTCTAAGTTTCTGGGCTAATATCCACTTATCAGTGAGTATATATCATGTGAGTTCATTTATCGATTGATAGAAAATTAGTTACCATTTGAAATCATGTTTTTAGGAGATAATGTGTTCTGAATGTCCCAAGCCAATTTAAAATTAAATGATGTATACCCCTATGAACACACAATAAAACAAAGAGGACTATGAGAACTTTGGAACTTCAGAGAGTTGGACACATTAATTTGCCCCTGCTAGACCCCAACTTAAACCAAAGGGAGTTAACCAAAGGCTATTACAGCTTGGCTCTCAAATCCTCTTATGAATTTTTTTTCATCTTATGATGACACAAGAAAGAAACACATTGTAACAAAGTTCCTGACATTGTTTGCCCCTTGAGGGGTTTGGAAAGGGACACGCAGAATGGGAATATTAGAGATGCAGACCCAAGGAGTAACAGCTGTCCATAGATACTTGGAAGAGAGCGTGTGTAGTAAACACGGGAACTTCGTGCCTTTGTCTTGCAGCTGGTGAAAGAGTGGAAAAGTCCAGATACTTGAGAACCTTTTGTCTACCCTATTCCGACTTTGAAGGGTAGCCACATAGGAGGGTAAAGTAGATTTTATTCTTTAGAGCTGTTTTCATTGACCACAAAATAGAAGGGAGGGTGCCTTTCCTGTATGTTTCCATACCCACACAAGCAGAGCCTCTTCTACCATCAGAGTCCTCCACTAGAGTGGCACATTTTGTTAGACAAGATGAACAGACATGAGTCATTGACTGTTGTTTACAGTATAGTTCATTCTTGGTCTTAGCAAATGGGATTTTAGCAAATGTGTAAATGTGTGTTCACCATAATTGTAATGTTGTGATGTAAAACTAGACTCCAAGACCTTGGGAGATGGCTTTGTGGCTTTGAGCACATTGCTCACACTGAGGACCTGAGTTTGGTTCCAGGAAGCAATGTTGTATAGCTCACAACTGCTTATAACTCCAGCTTCAGGGAGATGCAGCCAGTCTCTGTGGGCACCTGTGCTCTTGCACATTCTCCTATACAGACTACACACATGCATCTGCAGCCCCACCTCACTCCACCCCCAGAAGAAACCTGGCAGAGGAATCCTAACTCCTGTGTCACACATGACGCTATGAACAATGTTCTTATGTGGGAAGTTATCACCAAATTAATCAGGTCATCATTTCCCCCAACTATTGATTGAACCACATTAGAAACTAAGATTTGTGTATCCCAGAACAGAGATGTCAAAAGCACATTTGTGTTGACGTTGATTTTTAATAACTTCTTAATTAAACTTTAAAATTTGAACTTTAAAGATCAAGATTAAAAAAAATTCTTTGACAACAAATTGTCAATATAAAAGTCACACTGTTCTGTCAATCACATTGTGCCTAGTGGCTCTTGCTCTATTCTATCCCCGAAAACTGTATAAAAACTGGCTGAACAGGCTGTCCAGGGCCGCTGCCTCTCTTTTGGGTGCTGGACAATCCCAGCATGCTGGAACAATAAACTCCTCTTGCTTTTGCATCAATCTCCAGCTCCACGTGGCTCCCTTGGGTGGGGTGGGAGTGTCCCTGGTGGCTAAGGCTCGTCAGAGTCTTACACTTAAAGTTTTAGCTGCATGAACATGGTTGTACATTCATGCTGCTGTTTTGAGTATTCTGAGTCACTTGCTTTGGTGACCACTATGTTTTTATGATCTTTTTGTTCTTGACAGTACCAAGAATAAGCCCATGGCCTCTGGAATGCTGAACATACACTCTGCTGCTGAGGCAAATTCCCAGCTTATATCTTATCTCTTAAATTTAAATTAATATTCAATGGCGGATACAGCTTTTCAATGACAGTGCCATGAAATTAGCCCATTTCCTTAACATTATAATTCAATATATACATTAGAAGCCTTATCTATTATGTTACAATTAGAATATAATTAATATTTTATTAGATTAATGCTAACTTAGAATTTTAAGTTGTCAAACTGACAGAGAACTTGCAAATTTTTTTTTGTTATATAATATTTATTTTTTTATTTTTAAATTTTTTTTGATTTTTAATATTTTTATTACATATTTTCCTCAATTACATTTCCAATGCTATCCCAAAAGTCCCCCATAGCGCCCCCCCCACTTCCCTACCCACCCATTCCCATTCTTTTGGCCCTGGCATTCCCCTATATTGGGGCATATAAAGTTTGCAAGTCCAATGGGCCTCTCTTTCCATTGATGGCCGACTAGGCCATCTTTCAGTACATATGCAGCTAGAGACAAGAGCTCCGGGGTTCTGGTTAGTACATCATGTTGTTCCAACAATAGGGTTGCAGATCCCTTTAGCTCCTTGGGTACTTTCTCTAGCTTCTCCATTGGGAGCCCTGTGATACATCCAATAGCTGACTGTGAACATCCACTCCTGTGTTTGCTAGGCCCCGGCATCGTCTCACAAGAGACAGCTATATTTGGGTCCTTTCAGCAAAATCTTGCTAGTGTATGCAATGGTGTCAGCGTTTAGAAGCTGCTTATGGGATGGATCCCTGGATACGGCAGTCTCTAAATGGTCCATCCTTTCATCACAGCTACGAACTTTGTCTCTGTAACTCCTTCCCTGGGTGTTTTGTTCCCAATTCTAAGAAGGTGCACAGTGTCCACACTTTGGTCTTCATTCTTCTTGAGTTTCATGCGTTTAGCAAATTGTATCTTATATCTTGGGTATCCTAAGTTTTGGGCTAATATCCACTTATCAGTGAATACATATTGTGTGAGTTCTTTTGTGATTGTGTTATTTCACTCAAGATGATGCCCTCCAGGTCCATCCATTTGGCTAGGAATTTCATAAATTCATTCTTTTTAATAGCTGAGTAGTACTCCATTGTGTAAATGTACCATAATTTCTGTATCCATTCCTCTGTTGAGGGACATCTGGGTTCTTTCCAGCTTCTGGCTATTATAAATAGGGCTGCTATGAACATAGTGGAGCATGTGTCCTTTTTACCGGTTGGGACATCTTCTGGATATATGCCCAGGAGAGGTATTGCTGGATCCTCCGGTAGTACTATGTCCAATTTTCTGAGGAACCACCAGACTGATTTCCAGAGTGGTTGTACAAGCTTGCAATCCCACCAACAATGGAGGAGTGTTCCTCTTTCTCCACATCCTCGCCAGCATCTGCTGTCACCTGAATTTTTGATCTTAGCCATTCTGACTGGTGTGAGGTGGAATCTCAGGGTTGTTTTGATTTGCATTTCCCTGATGATTAAGGATGTTGAACATTTTTTCAGGTGTTTCTCTGCCATTCGGTATTCCTCAGCAGGTGAGAATTCTTTGTTCAGTTCTGAGCCCCATTTTTTAATGGGGTTATTTGACTTTCTGGAGTCCACCTTCTTGAGTTCTTTATATATATTGGATATTAGTCCCTTATCTGATTTAGGATAGGTGAAGATCCTTTCCCAATCTGTTGGTGGTTTTTTTGTCTTATTGATGGTGTCTTTAGCCTTGCAGAAGCTTTGTAGTTTCATGAGGTCCCACTTGTCAATTCTCGATCTTACAGCACAAGCCATTACTGTTCTATTCAGGAATTTTTCCCCTGTGCCCATATCTTCAAGGCTTTTCCCCACTTTCTCCTCTATAAGTTTCAGTGTCTCTGGTTTTATGTGAAGTTCCTTGATCCACTTAGACTTGACCTTAGTACAAGGAGATAGGAATGGATCGATTCGCATTCTTCTACATGTTAACAACCAGTTGTGCCAGCACCATTTGTTGAGAGAACTTGCAAATTTAGGATAAAAATTTTTTATTTCCTTGAACTATCTGAGCGTAAAGTGCTCACCTGATATTACCCTTAGACACTTTGATATATATTCCCTACAAGCAAAGACATTCTCCCACAGCATGACTCAACCATCAAAATCAGATCCCCCAAGAATCCTTAGCTTCTGTTCAAGCTGTGGGTTCCAAATACCTGTTAAGCAAAGGGGTCTAATTTGGACTTGTCCCTTGAGATAATCTAATTCCTTAGTTTTATTTGGAACCACTTTTGTTGCTTTTAAAAATCATTATTGTATGCAAATCAAAACAACCCTGAGATTCCACCTCACACCAGTCAGAATGGCTAAGATCAAAAATTCAGGTGACAGCAGATGCTGGCGAGGATGTGGAGAAAGAGGAACACTCCTCCATTGTTGGTGGGATTGCAAGCTTGTACAACCACTCTGGAAATCAGTCTGGCGGATCCTCAGAAAATTGGACATAGTACTACCGGAGGATCCAGCAATACCTCTCCTGGGCATATATCCAGAAGATGTTCCAACCGGTAAAAAGGACACATGCTCCACTATGTTCATAGCAGCCCTATTTATAATAGCCAGAAGCTGGAAAGAACCCAGATGTCCCTCAACAGAGGAATGGATACAGAAATTATGGTACATTTACACAATGGAGTACTACTCAGCTATTAAAAAGAATGAATTTATGAAATTCCTAGCCAAATGGATGGACCTGGAGGGCATCATCTTGAGTGAAGTAACACAATCACAAAAGAACTCACACAATATGTATTCATTGATAAGTGGATATTAGCCCAAAACTTAGGATACCCAAGATATAAGATACAATTTGCTAAACGCATGAAACTCAAGAAGAATGAAGACCAAAGTGTGGACACTGTGCACCTTCTTAGAATTGGGAACAAAAGAGGGAAGCAAAAACCGGCCTGAGTAGGGCCACAGGCCTCATCCGGCCGGATCAGCGCCGGGGTAGCGGGAGCGCAGGGTTGCCTGACACCCGCCAGCTACCCACGACCCCCGCCGCAGGATTTTGGGACTGCTGGTGAGTGGAACACAGCTTCTGCTCCAGTCCAACCACGCGGGACCTGAGACTGCTCTGGTTGGGGAGAGAGAAATCCGGCCTACATAGGGCCACAACCCTCTTCTGGTCAGAAAAGCACCGGGGCAGCTGGGGCGCAGGGTCGGCTGACACTCGCCAGCTACCCACAACACCTGCCACAGGATCTTAAGACTTCTGGTGAGTGGAGCACAGCTTCTGCTCCAATCCAATTGCGCGGGACCTGAGACTGCATTAGTTAGGGAAGCAGAAACCGGCCTGAGTAGGGCCACAGGCCTCATCAGGCAGGATCAGCGCTGGGGTAGCGGGAGAGCAGGGTTGCCTGACACCCGCCAGCTACCCACGACCCCCGCCGCAGGATTTTGGGACTGCTGGTGAGTGGAACACAGCTTCTGCTCCAATCTTTAAACAGTGACAACGATAACAACTAACCCCAAAGATTACCAGATGGCGAAAGGTAAACGTAATAATCTTACTAACAGAAACCAAGACCACTCACCATCATCAGAATCCAGCACCACCACTTCGCCCAGTCCAGGGCACCCCAACACACCGGAAAAGCTAGACACGGATTTAAAAGCATATCTGTGATGATGATAGAGGACTTCAAGAAGGACTTTAATAACACACTTAAAGAAATGCAGGAGAACACTGCTAAACAGGCAGAAGACAATAAAGAGGAAGCACAAAAATCCCTTAAAGAATTGCAGGAGAACACTGCTAAAGAGTTACAAATCCTTAAAGAAAAACAGGATAACATAATCAAACAGGTAGAAGTCCTTACAGAAAAACAGGAAAACACATCCAAACAGATGATGGAAATGAACAAAACCATACTAGACCTAAAAAGGGAAGTAGACACAATAAAGAAAACCCAAAATGAGGCAACACTGGAGATAGAAACCCTAGGAAAGAAATCTGGAACCATAGATACCAGCATCAGCAACAGAATACAAGAGATGGAAGAGAGAATCTCAGGTGCAGAAGATTCCATAGAGAACATCAGCACAACAATCAAGGAAAATGTAAAATGCAAAAAGATCCTAACTCAAAACATCCAAGAAATACAGGACACAATGAGAAGACCAAACCTACGGATAATAGGAGTGGATGAGAATGAAGATTTTCAACTCAAAGGACCAGCAAACATCTTCAACAAAATTATAGAAGAAAACTTCCCAAATCTAAAGAAAGAGATGCCCATGAACATACAAGAAGCCTACAGAACTCCAAATAGACTGGACCAGAAAAGAAATACCTCCCGACACATTATAATCAGAACAACAAATGCTCTAAATAAAGATAGAATACTAAAAGCAGTAAGAGAAAAAGGCCAAGTAACATATAAAGGCAAGCCTATCAGAATTACACCTGATTTTTCACCAGAGACTATGAAAGCCAGAAGATCCTGGACGGATGTTATGCAGACACTAAAAGAACACAAATTCCAGCCCAGGCTACTATACCCAGCCAAACTCTCAATTAACATAGATGGAGAAACCAAAGTATTCCACGACAAAACCAAATTCACACATTATCTCTCCAGGAATCCAGCCCTTCAAAGGATAATAACAGAAAAAAACCAATACAAGGACAGGAACCACGCCCTAGAAACAACAAGAAGGTAATCCCTCAACAAACCTAAAAGAAGACAGCCACAAGAACAGAATGCCAACTTTAACAACAAAAATAACAGGAAACAACAATTACTTTTCCTTAATATCTCTTAATATCAATGGACTCAACTCCCCGATAAAAAGACATAGACTAACAAACTGGCTACACAAACAAGACCCAACATTTTGCTGCTTACAGGAAACTCATCTCAGAGAAAAGGATAGACACTACCTCAGAATGAAAGGCTGGAAAACAATTTTCCAAGCAAATGGCATGAAGAAACAAGCTGGAGTAGCCATTCTAATATCTGATAAGATTGACTTCCAACCCAAAGTCATTAAAAAAGACAGGGAGGGACACTTCATACTCATCAAAGGTAAAATCCTCCAAGAGGAACTATCAATCCTGAATATCTATGCTCCAAATACAAAGGCAGCCACATTCATTAAAGAAACTTTAGTAAATCTCAAAGCACACATTGCACCTCATACAATAATAGTGGGAGACTTCAACACACCACTTTCACCAATAGACAGATCATGGTAACAGAAACTAAACAGGGACACAGTGAAACTAAGAGAAATTATGAATCAAATGGATCTGGCAGATATCTACAGAACATTCTATCCTAAAACAAAAGGATATACCTTCTTCTCAGCACCTCATGGTACCTTCTCCAAAATTGACCACATAATTGGTCACAAAACAGGCCTCAACAGATACAAAAATATTGAAATTGTCCCATGCATCCTATCAGATCACCATGGACTAAGGCTGATCTTCAATAACAAAATAAATAATAGAAAGCCAACCTTCACGTGGAAACTGAACAACACTCTTCTCAATGATACCTTGGTCAAGGAAGGAATAAAGAAAGAAATTAAGGACTTTTTAGAGTTCAATGAAAATGAAGCCACAACATACCCAAACTTATGGGACGCAATGAAAGCATTTCTAAGAGGAAAACTCATAGCTCTGAGTGCCTCCAAAAGGAAACTAGAGAGAGCACACATTAGCAGCTTGACAAGACAACACACCTAAAAGCACTAGAACAAAAGGAAGCAAATTTACCCAAGAGGAGTAGACGGCAGGAAATTATCAAATTCAGGGGTGAAATCAACCAAGTGGAAACAAGAAAAACTATTCAAAGAATCAACCAATCAAGGAGCTGGTTCTTTGAGAAAATCAACAAGATAGATAAACCCTTAGCCAGACTCACTAGAGGGCACAGGGAAAGCATCCTAATTAACAAAATCAGAAATGAAAAAGGAGACATAACAACAGATCCTGAAGACATCCAAAACACCATCAGATCCTTCTACCAAAGGCTATACTCAACAAAACTGGAGAACCTGGATGAAATGGAGAAGTTCCTAGACAGATACCAGGTACCAAAGTTGAATCAAGATCAGGTTAATGATCTAAACAGCCCTATATCCCCCAAAGAAATAGAAGCAGTCATTAATAGTCTCCCAACTAAAAAAAGCCCAGGACCAGATGGGTTTAGTGCAGAGTTCTATCAGACCTTCAAAGAAGATCTAATCTCAGTTCTTCACAAACTATTCCACAAAATAGAAACAGAAGGTACTCTACCCAACTCATTCTATGAAGCCACAATTACTCTGATACCTAAACCACAAAAAGACCCAACAAAGATAGAAAACTTCAGACCAATATCCCTTATGAATATTGATGCAAAAATCCTCAATAAAGTTCTTGCTAACCGAATCCAAGAACACATCAAAACAATCATCCATCCTGACCAAGTAGGTTTCATCCCAGGGATGCAGGGATGGTTCAATATACAGAAATCCATCAAAGTAATCCACTATATAAACAAACTCAAAGACAAAAACCACATGGTCATCTCGTTAGATGCGGAAAAAGCATTTGACAAGATCCAACACCCATTCATGATAAAAGTCTTGGAAAGATCAGGAATTCAAGGCCCATACCTAAACATGATAAAAGCAATCTACAGCAAACCAGTAGCCAACATCAAAGTAAATGGTCAGAAGCTTGAAGCAATCCCTCTAAATTCAGGGACTAGACAAGGCTGTCCACTTTCTCCATACTTATTCAACATTGTACTTGAAGTCCTAGCCAGAGCAATTCGACAACAAAAGGAGATCAAAGGGATACAAATTGGAAAAGATGAAGTCAAAATATCACTTTTTGCAGATGATATGATAGTATATATAAGTGACCCTAAAAATTCCACCAGAGAACTCCTAAGCCTGATAAACAGCTTCGGTGAAGTAGCTGGATATAAAATTAACTCAAACAAATCAATGGCCTTTCTCTACACAAAGAATAAACAGGCTGAGAAAGAAATTAGGGAAACAACACCCTTCTCAATAGTCACAAATAATATAAAATATCTTGGCGTGACTCTAACTAAGGAAGTGAAAGATCTGTATAATAAGAACTTCAAGTCTCTGAAGAAAGAAATTCTAGAAGATCTCAGAAGATGGAAAGATCTCCCATGCTCATGGATTGGCAGGATCAACATTGTAAAAATGGCTATCTTGCCAAAAGCAATCTACAGATTCAATGCAATCCCCATCAAAATTCCAAATCAATTCTTCAACGAATTAGAAAGTGCAATCTGCAAATTCATCTGGAATAACAAAAAACCTAGGATAGCAAAAACTCTTCTCAAGGATAAAAGAACCTCTGGTGGAATCACCATGCCGGACCTAAAGCTCTACTACAGAGCAATTGTGATAAAAACTGCATGGTACTGGTATAGTGACAGACAGATAGACCAATGGAATAGAATTGAAGACCCAGAAATGAACCCACACACCTATGGTCACTTGATCTTCGACAAGGGAGCTAAAAACATCCAGTGGAAGAAAGACAGCATTTTCAACAAATGGTGCTGGCACAACTGGTTGTTAACATGTAGAAGAATGCGAATCGATCCATTCCTATCTCCTTGTACTAAGGTCAAGTCTAAGTGGATCAAGGACTTCAAATAAAACCAGAGACACTGAAACTTATAGAGGAGAAAGTGGGGAAAAGCCTTGAAGATATGGGCACAGGGGAAAAATTCCTGAATAGAACAGTAATGGCTTGTGCTGTAAGATCGAGAATTGACAAGTGGGACCTCATGAAACTACAAAGCTTCTGCAAGGCTAAAGACACCATCAATAAGACAAAAAAACCACCAACAGATTGGGAAAGGATCTTCACCTATCCTAAATCAGATAAGGGACTAATATCCAATATATATAAAGAACTCAAGAAGGTGGACTCCAGAAAGTCAAATAACCCCATTAAAAAATGGGGCTCAGAACTGAACAAAGAATTCTCACCTGCTGAGGAATACCGAATGGCAGAGAAACACCTGAAAAAATGTTCAACATCCTTAATCATCAGGGAAATGCAAATCAAAACAACCCTGAGATTCCACCTCACACCAGTCAGAATGGCTAAGATCAAAAATTCAGGTGACAGCAGATGCTGGCGAGGATGTGGAGAAAGAGGAACACTCCTCCATTGTTGGTGGGATTGCAAGCTTGTACAACCACTCTGGAAATCAGTCTGGCGGTTCCTCAGAAAATTGGACATAGTACTACCGGAGGATCCAGCAATACCTCTCCTGGGCATATATCCAGAAGATGTCCCAACCGGTAAAAAGGACACATGCTCCACTATGTTCATAGCAGCCCTATTTATAATAGCCAGAAGCTGGAAAGAACCCAGATGTCCCTCAACAGAGGAATGGATACAGAAATTATGGTACATTTACACAATGGAGTACTACTCAGCTATTAAAAAGAATGAATTTATGAAATTCCTAGCCAAATGGATGGACCTGGAGGGCATCATCTTGAGTGAAGTAACACAATCACAAAAGAACTCACACAATATGTATTCATTGATAAGTGGATATTAGCCCAAAACTTAGGATACCCAAGATATAAGATACAATTTGCTAAACGCATGAAACTCAAGAAGAATGAAGACCAAAGTGTGGACACTGTGCACCTTCTTAGAATTGGGAACAAAACACCCAGGGAAGGAGTTACAGAGACAAAGTTCGTAGCTGTGATGAAAGGATGGACCATTTAGAGACTGCCGTATCCAGGGATCCATCCCATAATCAGCTTCTAAACGCTGACACCATTGCATATACTAGCAAGATTTTGCTGAAAGGATCCAAATATAGCTGTCTCTTGTGAGACGATGCCGGGGCCTAGCAAACACAGGAGTGGATGTTCACAGTCAGCTATTGGATGTATCACAGGGCTCCCAATGGAGAAGCTAGAGAAAGTACCCAAGGAGCTAAAGGGATCTGCAACCTTATTGTTGGAACAACATGATGTACTAACCAGAACCCCGGAGCTCTTGTCTCTAGCTGCATATGTACTGAAAGATGGCCTAGTCGGCCATCAATGGAAAGAGAAGCCCATTGGACTTGCAAACTTTATATGCCCCAATATAGGGGAATGCCAGGGCCAAAAGAATGGGAATGGGTGGGTAGGGAAGTGGGGGGCGCTATGGGGGCCTTTTGGGATAGCATTAGAAATGTAATTGAGGAAAATATGTAATAAAAATCCAAAAAAAAAAAAAAGAATTGGGAACAAAACACCCAGGGAAGGAGTTACAAGAGACAAAGTTCGTAGCTGTGATGAAAGGATGGACCATTTAGAGACTGCCGAATCCAGGGATCCATCCCATAAGCAGCTTCTAAACGCTGACACCATTGCATACACTAGCAAGATTTTGCTGAAAGGACCCAAATATAGCTGTCTCTTGTGAGACGATGCCGGGGCCTAGCAAACACAGGAGTGGATGTTCACAGTCAGCTATTGGATGTATCACAGGGCTCCCAATGGAGAAGCTAGAGAAAGTACCCAAGGAGCTAAAGGGATCTGCAACCCTATTGTTGGAACAACATGATGTACTAACCAGAACCCTGGAGCTCTTGTCTCTAGCTGCATATGTATCGAAAGATGGCCTAGTCGGCCATCACTGGAAAGAGAGGCCCATTGGACTTGCAAACTTTATATGCCCCAATATAGGGGAATGCCAGGGCCAAAAGAATGGGAATGGGTGGGTAGGGAAGTGGGGGGCGCTATGGGGGACTTTTGGGATAGCATTGGAAATGTAATTGAGGAAAATATGTAATAAAAATATTAAAAATAAAAAAAATCATTATTGTGTATGTGTGTGTGTGTGTTTGTGTGTGTGTATAATGTGGGTGTGAGTGGGCTTGTGTGCCACAGCACATGTGTGAAGGCCAGGAGACAACTCTGTGGACACACTAAGTAGAGCCCAGGAACTCATCTGGTGACAAGCGCCTTAACCTGCTGAGCTGGCTTACTGCCTTCCCCCTCTCAAAATTCGCCATGTCTGGTGTAGTAACAACCTCAAGCTGTCTTTGGTCCTCTCAGACCTCAGCAGAACCCACTGCTTTTGGAGGATTTCCATGCTTTTGGACACAGAATGATATTTCAGAATGACCTATTTTCCTTGCTGCAGTTTTATCATTCACCGTGTCTCCGAGTTCTGGCTCCTTCCATATTTAGAAGCCAAAAAAAAAAAAAAAAGACTCTGGGTGTAAAAATTGCTACTGGGATGTCGCTGTTCCCAGTGTCCTCAGCAGATGGACTGGGACTGTGAACACAGACACCTGCATTTACTTATCAGTACATCTCTCAATAATGAACTATGAGCACCGTCCCTACCTGCTCCCACTCCCATGAAGTACCATAAGGCTAAGTTTAGTTTTCTCCTCTTAAGTTTCTCTCCCCATTTTTCTGACAGTGAGGACCCTGCTTTCTATTCCTTCAATATAATTATCCCAACAACTTTCCTTGTAGCTGATATTTAAAAATGCAAATAACCATTGTCGTTAGAAATACAGATTTTCTGTGGTAGAAATGAGATGCTGAGATACATTAATTATTGTCCCATGTTACTAATTGATTTTTTATGCTTTTATTCCAGCATTTTTATTGACTAAGAACACCCCCCCCCACACACACACACACACATACACACACAAAGTCTCCTGAATTACCACTGGTTCTTTTATTAGTAAATGTCTTCACGACATTTTGATTTTATATCTGTATGACTCATGATTTTTATCTCTTATTCTCCTCAATTGTTGTTAAATTATCCATTAGCGGGCATGGGGGATTTACTTGGAGTTCCAAAGTTGATATTTTGAGCTGAAGACATTTGAGACTCAGCAGATGGAGAAATAGACCTTCTCAGAGCTCAGTTATCTGAGTAACAGCAGAAACTTATGGGAACCAAAGCTTGGGTTGACTCTTTCTTTGGGGCCAGTCTACTTCCAGGAGAGAGTACAAAGGTAAACCACCCATTAAGCTCATTTCCTGGGGATATTCACAGCCCCTTAGTGGTTTGAATGAGAATGGCCTTCCCAAGGCTCATATATTTGAATGTTACCCGGGAGTGGAACTGTTTGAGAAGGATTAGGAAGTGTGCCTTGTTGGAGGAAGTATGTCACTGGGGGTGGGCTCTGAGGTTTCAAAAGCAGAAGTTCAACATACTTGTGAAGGTGACTAATTGTTAGAAGGAGCTCAGTTCACTCAACTTAAGCTGAACTTTGTAAGTTAGAAAGTAAAGGTGATTTCTCATCTTAAAAGATTATGAGTAGAATAAGATCTGAAAACAGAAAGGTTTCAAAGGAAGTAGGCATTTAGATTTGTATGCGTAATAAACTCATTATTTTTAGATGTAAGTGTGGCTGGCACTGCTGATTTGCTGATTAAATGGTGATTCCAGAAACCCTGCCCCCTCACTTCCTCCCCTTGAAGAGATCGGAAGGAACACCCGTCCCAGCTTTCTTGCTTTCGGGCAGCTACAATGCATTCTTCTCACCACAGAGACTGCGTGGGCTCCCTAGGAAGTCCTATAGGAGGTAGCTTTCCTGAAACAAGAAACAGAGGTGGAAATATCCTTCCCATATTCCAGCCTCCAACATGAGATGGTACACAACTGCATCAGCCTCCTTACCACTGTGATTTAACAAGCACTGGAAAACCAAGGAAACTAACAGATGCTGAGATGCGCCTGACCTTAGAATTACCAGCCCATCACTGCTTTCAATGAGAAGAATAAACCCTTTTATTTTAGAGTGTGATAGGATCAGTTTTTTTTCTACTAATAAATTTATTTTGAATGATCTGGGTAGGTGGCAAATGCCTTTAATTTCAACACTTGGGAAGCAGAGGCAGGTGAATCTCTGTGAATTTTAGGCTGGTCAGTCTGGTCTACAGAGTAAGTTCCAGAACAGCCAGAGATACATAGTGAGACCATGATGCAAAGCAAAGCAAAGCAAAGCAAAGCAAAGCAAAGCAAAGCAAAGCAAAGCAAAGCAAAGCAAAGCAAAGCAAAGCAAAGCAAAGCAAAGCAAAGCAAAGCAAAGCAAAAGCAAAGCAAAGCAAAGCAAAGCAAAGCAAAGCAAAGCAAAGCAAAGCAACCAGACAGAAGTACAAGTGTCTTTTTTCACCAAGTGTAAAATCTCAGATTGGCAATGTATTCTAAAAGCCAGCAGGACCATCAGGGAGACTATGGAGGCTACAAAACTGAAGTAGCCAGAGGCTGTAGAGTTGATGGGATCCTTGCTAGCCTGATTTGATCAGGAGTGATTATAACTATTACATCTTTCCTAGTACCTAGCCAGATGGAAACAAAGAGCCAGTGTGGGCAGGTGTGGGCCTGGCATGCAGGTGTGCTATGTTCTGTTTAACAGGATGGGCCCCGGCAGCCTTGCAGCCTCAAGTTCACACTCTTCACAGAAGCTGGTGAGGAGCAGCTAAAGGAGAGCATGGACCCTTCTGCTTCCTGCCCGTACCATCCCTGGTTATGGAGGAGCGAGCTTGCCTTTCCTCGGAGGGAGAAAAGTTGCATCATGTATTAGAATAGTCTACAAATCTTATACTTTGGTTTTCCATGAATGAATATAGTCAAAGTTCTGAGGTTCCTTTGGTCTGATGGTCAATTTCACTTGTCATTTAATTTTATGTATCAAGCTTATGCCAATTCAATATCACCAAAGCAGAGGAAAACATTTAACATGTCTGTGGATTTTATAGGGATGTTAATTTTCCACTAAAAAGACAACTGCATCTTAACTGGCTTCCTTCTGTCCCAGTTTGCAAGTTATAATCTTGCACTTCATATTAGAAAAGAAAAGCAATCTCTCTGTGTTAATACACAAGCCATTAATTGAGAGTTTGCAGCCACTAGTTTAATATTGGATGCTTAATTGTCATACAGATATTTGCCGGTGTGGTGGAAGAGAAACAGTGAGTGCTGGGACTCCATGGACTAGGGGCCCAGCCTTCATCTGTCACCTCCATTCATCTGTGAACTTAGGAAAGCCTTGACTTTAGCTCTCATGTGGAAAATCAGCAAGCACAGTAATTAAATGGCTTTCCTTCATGCCAATGGTCCCTCTTCTGCATCATGGCATACATATAGTTAAATCTAGGTTCCGTATGTGGAAGACAGAAAATGCAGTTTTGTCTTTCTATCTCCCATTGTTGGGAGCTATTAAGACAACGCTATTGTCCTGATCTCTGAATTGGGCCTCTCCCCTCGAGAAGAAAAGGGGGTCAAAAGCGGGCCACCGACACACTGTTCAGAGAACAACCACAGAATGTTCCAGCCCTAAGTCA
This sequence comes from Mus caroli, assembly GCF_978045245.1. Classification (NCBI taxonomy): domain Eukaryota; kingdom Metazoa; phylum Chordata; class Mammalia; order Rodentia; family Muridae; genus Mus; species Mus caroli. The sequence continues at coordinate 82,521,902 of NW_028227258.1, read as the reverse complement.
GCGCCAGATGTCCTGACCACACCCTGATACCACCAAGTTCCTGCTTCCCTGTGTAGCTGCCAAAAGAAAAATTTTCACTGCCCCACCCCTTCTGCTGAGAAGTACTTCCCCTTTTGCTTGTGCATTTAAGCCTTGAGCCTTTCTGAATACAGCGACACCTTGATGCTTCTCAGACTGTTTACTTGTCGTTTCTCGCACTTGGTGTCCGTCCTTCTCTTCCCCCCATTTGGTTCTTAGGAGAAGGTCCCCTCGAGACCCTTGAATAACTGGACCTGCTGGATGGGTCATCCCATGAGCCTCTTTTGTTCTTCCTCATCCATTTTGGCCACTTCTTCCATTCTTTTTTTTATTTTTTTATTTTTATTTTTATATGTAAGTACACTGTAGCTGTCTTCAGACACTCCAGAAGAGGGCGCCAGATCTCGTTACGATTGGTTGTGAGCCACCATGTGGTTGCTGGGATTTGAACTCTGGACCTTTGGAAGAGCAGTTGGGTGCTCTTACCCACTGAGCCATCTCTCCAGCCCCCACTTCTTCCATTCTTATCACTCCCTATATTTATGTTGTGTGTGTGTGTGTGTGTGTGTGTAATAGTTAAATCTTGGTTCTGCTTATGAGAAAGACATGCACTGTTTGTCCTTTTGAGGCTAGATTATTTTATTTGACACGATGATCTCCAGGTTCACTCATTTTGCTGAATTACACAATGCCATTTATCTAGTTGATGTTTTTCTTCATACATTAATGGTCTGAGACTTTACCTTGGCTGCTGTGACTAGTGTTTTAATAAACACGGAAAACATGGATGTTCAGGTATCTCTGTGATATACCTGAACCGATGGTTCCTTTGGGTATGTGCCCAGGAGTAAAATAGTTTTGTCATATGATAATTCTATTTTTGTTTTTCTGAGGAACTTCCACAATAATTGCAAGTTATTCCAGTTTCTATCAGCAGTAAAAAGTTGAGAATAACTATTCTAATTGGGTTGAGATAGAATCTCAAAGTAATTTTTATTTTTTAGTTGCTAGATGATAATACTATTGAACATATTTTTTTTTCCCAAAGACTGGTTAGTCATTTGGCTGTCTTTCTTCCTCTTTCCTCCCGTTTCCTTCCTTTCTCTCTCTGTCTCTCTATCTCTTTCTGTCTCTCTCTGTGTCTGTCACTGTCTGTCTGTCTGTTTGTCTGTCTGTCTGTCTGTCTGTCTCTCTCTCTACACACACACACACACACACACACACACACACACACACACATTTGTATGTATATATGGCAGGGTCTCACTATGTAGCTCTGGCTGGTCGTGAATTGACAGAGATCTTCTTGATTCTGCTCTTGAGTGCTGAGATTAAAAGGTATATCATATTTATCCATGCTCAAATGTAGTTCTTTCTTTCTTTCTTTCTTTCTTTCTTTCTTTCTTTCTTTCTTTCTTTCTTTCTTTCTTTCTTTCTTTCTTTCTTTCTTCCTTCCTTCCTTCCTTCCTTCCTTCCTTCCTTCCTTCCTTCCTTCCTTTCTTTCTTTCTTTTTTTTGTGAAAACTATCAGGTTCATTCACTTATATGTTTATGGTTTTTTTTTTTGGATGTTTAATTTTGAGTACTTTTTAGACTCTAGACATGCATCCCCTGGCAGGTATCACTCTTGTCCTGTAGGCTGTCTGCTCACTCCATTGGGTGTTTGCTTTTACAGGAGAAAATTTTTTCCTGAATCACTCAAACCTTGTCTTTCTTGGAAGTTCTTGGAGACTGGGTAGCAGTTAAAAGAGCTGAACAATCATGTCTACTGCTGAGAAACAAGAAGCTTGGTGAGCACCAGTGTTTTTGTTTTTGTTTTGTTTTCTGTCTGAGAGCATGTTGCTGCCATTTTTTGTCTGGTTGCATTGTGGCTCTGGGTCTGTGTGACCTGTGTATACATGCGGAGACAGCAGCTAGGTTCTGCGGAACTCTGGCGTCTTTTTACTGAGTGTTGGTGTGGTTCAAAGGTGGAAGTTGGAGAGCAAGGATGAAAGGACCGGAAGAAGGAACGCTGCTCTTTGCTTACTTGACCACCCTCTTGCTGTCAAATTCATCTTCATTGTTACTACTGCTGTACTCCTTTCTTGATAGAGCCAGACATCTTGGACTTCCAGAGTAGACCCAAGACCAACAGCTCTCCAAAAATTCTCCAGGCCCTCAGTGCCATATTGAAGCAGCTGAGATGTTCATCTGCACCAGCAGAACAACTTCCAAATTCGTTTTGTTTGTTTGTTTGTTTGTTTTTGTTTTTCGAGACAGGGTTTTTCTGTGTAGCCCTGGCTGTCCTGGAACTCACTTTGTAAACCAGGCTGGCCTCGAACTCAGAAATCTGCCTGCCTCTGCCTCCTGAGTGCTGGGATTAAAGGCATGCACCACTAGATTCTTGACCTCTCTAGTGTGAGATAGCCGTTGTTGGACTACCTAGACCTTATTATAAAAACAGATTTAATACATCCTCTATCAGTTAGTAATGTTAGTCCAGAGAGCACTGACTAATTCCATGGAGCTCAGACTACATGTAACCACAATTATCTATGTCTGGAAAAAAAACCTTTGATTGTCAGGATGTAGAGTGTGTTACTGACATCTAGTAGGTAGAAGCCAGGGATTGGAATAAACAAGCTTCATTCACAGGACAGTTTATATGTCCTAAAATCTCAGAAAAGCCTATGTTGACCGATGCTGAACTAGGTATGGAGTCGCTGGCTGTCCATCATTGCTGCAAACTATGTGTAAAAAAAAAAAATCATCCTAAAACAAGGAGAGGGTGATTTGGTTCAAAGTTTTGGAGTGTCAGTCAGTCCATGGCCAGTGCCCTGTCTCACAGGACAATACATCACAGTGGAGTATATGACAGAGGAAGGTGCTCACCTCATGGTAACTAGTCAGCAAAGAGGTCAGGGGTGCTGGGGTTCTGACACCCTCTTCAAATGCATATCTTCCAGGAGGGTCTACCTCTAAAAGATTACATTACCGCCTATTAGTGTCACTGTCTGGGGACCAGCCTCAGATACTGATGGGAGACCCTTTCAAACCACAGCAATGCATGATAGAGATATCCACAGAACTACTCATTATAGAACAGGTAGTTAACTATTTTCTGGCTCCTTGTCTTATTGTTTAGATTTTATAATTGATCTCAAGAGAATTCGGAAGTAGCTGGACACTAGCAAGTAGGGGGCAAGCACAGCTGCTTGCCCTTTTCGAAGCAGTGATGGTTTCTGTTCTGGATGAATGTCTTGGGAAAGAGACTGAAGTTTATGTCACTTGTGCCAGAGGGGCATATCCATGTTAGTGATAAGGAATCATTTCTTAACTATGCAGATTATTAAAGAATAGACTGAGTTACTGAAATAATTTCTGGAGGTTTCAAAAAAAAATTAGACAGTTCAAGTATGTCCTGATCAAGAAAAAGACAGCCTCACAATATTTTCAGGAAGCATGCATTAGCTCCACACACCTATGAATAACATCAACAGATGCTACAGGGAACTCAGAGAATATTTTAAACTTTGTATGAGATTTTTTGATCTGTGTACTGTGATTTCCCAAAACACCTTGATGTGGTAAATCTTTTTTGAGTGACTAAATGTCTGACCAGAATAGTAAATAGTTTTGAATATGGATTTTGTTAATTTAGAGAAGTTGGGATTTATACCTAACTAGACTTAAAACATGATTCTACTTTGTGGGGTTGAGGAAGAATGTTCTCGGAAAAATGAGACCCTAAAGCCATGGCTCTTAACCCGTGGCTTATGACCTCTTTGTCAAACCTCTAGCTTCAGAAACATTGACATTACGATTCATAATAGTAACAAAATTACAGCTATGATGTAGCAATGAACTGGTCTTATAGTTGGAGCCACCACAACACGAGGAACAGCATTAGGAAGGTTGAGAATCTCTGCCCCGGAGTAGGACCACAGGCCTCTTCCGGCCGGACCAGCACCGGGGTAGCTAGAGCACAGGATCGGCTGACACCCGCCAGCTACCCACGACCCCCGCCACAGGATTTTGAGACTGTTGGTGAGTGGAACACAGCTTCTGCTCCAGTCCAATCACGCGGGACCTGAGACTGCTTTGGTTGGGGAGGCAGAAATCCGGCCTGAGTAGGGCCACAAGCCTCTCCGGTCAGAAAAGCGCCGGGGTAGCTAGGGCGCAGGGTCAGCTGACACTCGCCAGCTACCCACAACATCCGCCACAGGATCTTAAGACTTCTGGTGAGTGGAACACAGCTTCTGCTCCAATCCAATTGTGCGCGGGACCTGAGACTGCATTAGTTAGGGAAGCAGAAAACCGGCCTGAGTAGGACCGCAGGCCTCTTCCAGCCGGACCAGCACCAGGGTAGCTAGAGCGCAGGGTCGGCTGACACCCGCCAGCTACCCACGACCCCCGCCACAGAATTTTGAGACTGCTGGTGAGTGGAACACAGCTTCTGCTCCAATCTTTAAACAGTGACAACGAGAACAACTAACCCCAGAGATTACCAGATGGCGAAAGGTAAACGTAATAATCTTACTAAAAGAAACCAAGACCACTCACCATCATCAGAACCCAGCACTCCCACTTCGCCCAGTCCAGGGCACCCCAACACACTGGAAAAGCTAGACACGGATCTAAAAGCATATCTCATGATGATGGTAGAGGACTTCAAGAAGGACTTTAATAACACACTTAAAGAAATACAAAGGAACACTGGTAAACAGGTAGAAGACAGTAAAGAGGAAGCACAAAAATCCCTTAAAGAATTGCAGGAGAACACTGCTAAAGAGTTACAAATCCTTAAAGAAAAACAGGATAACATAATCAAACAGGTAGAAGTCCTTACAGAAAAACAGGAAAACACATCCAAACAGATGATGGAAATGAACAAAACCATACTAGACCTAAAAAGGGAAGTAGACACAATAAAGAAAACCCAAAATGAGGCAACACTGGAGATAGAAACCCTAGGAAAGAAATCTGGAACCATAGATACCAGCATCAGCAACAGAATACAAGAGATGGAAGAGAGAATCTCAGGTGCAGAAGATTCCATAGAGAACATCGGCACAACAATCAAGGAAAATGTAAAATGCAAAAAGATCCTAACTCAAAACATCCAAGAAATACAGGACACAATGAGAAGACCAAACCTACGGATAATAGGAGTGGATGAGAATGAAGATTTTCAACTCAAAGGACCAGCAAACATCTTCAACAAAATTATAGAAGAAAACTTCCCAAATCTAAAGAAAGAGATGCCCATGAACATACAAGAAGCCTACAGAACTCCAAATAGACTGGACCAGAAAAGAAATACCTCCCGACACATAATAATCAGAACAACAAATGCTCTAAATAAAGATAGAATACTAAAAGCAGTAAGAGAAAAAGGCCAAGTAACATATAAAGGCAAGCCTATCAGAATTACACCAGATTTCTCACCAGAGACTATGAAAGCCAGAAGATCCTGGACGGATGTTATACAGACACTAAAAGAACACAAACTCCAGCCCAGGCTACTATACCCAGCCAAACTCTCAATTAACATAGATGGAGAAACCAAAGTATTCCACGACAAAACCAAATTCACACATTATCTCTCCAGGAATCCAGCCCTTCAAAGGATAATAACAGAAAAAAACCAATACAAGGACAGGAACCACGCCCTAGAAACAACAAGAAGGTAATCCCTCAACAAACCTAAAAGAAGACAGCCACAAGAACAGAATGCCAACTTTAACAACAAAAATAACAGGAAACAACAATTACTTTTTCTTAATATCTCTTAATATCAATGGACTCAACTCCCCGATAAAAAGACATAGACTAACAAACTGGCTACACAAACAAGACCCAACATTTTGCTGCTTACAGGAAACTCATCTCAGAGAAAAAGATAGACACTACCTCAGAATGAAAGGCTGGAAAACAATTTTCCAAGCAAATGGTATGAAGAAACAAGCTGGAGTAGCCATTCTAATATCTGATAAGATTGACTTCCAACCCAAAGTCATTAAAAAAGACAGGGAGGGACACTTCATACTCATCAAAGGTAAAATCCTCCAAGAGGAACTATCAATCCTGAATATCTATGCTCCAAATACAAAGGCAGCCACATTCATTAAAGAAACTTTAGTAAATCTCAAAGCACACATTGCACCTCATACAATAATAGTGGGAGACTTCAACACACCACTTTCACCAATGGACAGATCATGGAAACAGAAACTAAACAGGGACACAGTGAAACTAAGAGAAACTATGAATCAAATGGATCTTACAGATATCTACAGAACATTTTACCCTAAAACAAAAGGATATACCTTCTTCTCAGCACCTCATGGTACCTTCTCCAAAATTGACCACATAATTGGTCACAAAACAGGCCTCAACAGATACAAAAATATTGAAATTGTCCCATGCATCCTATCAGATCACCATGGACTAAGGCTGATCTTCAATAACAAAATAAATAATAGAAAGCCAACATTCACGTGGAAACTGAACAAAACTCTCTCAATGACACCTTGGTCAAGGAAGGAATAAAGAAAGAAATTAAGGACTTTTTAGAGTTCAATGAAAATGAAGCCACAACATACCCAAACTTATGGGACACAATGAAAGCATTTCTAAGAGGAAAACTCATAGCTCTGAGTGCCTCCAAAAGGAAACTAGAGAGAGCACACATTAGTGCTTGACAACAAACATAAAAGCACTAGAACAAAAGGAAGCAAATTCACCCAAGAGGAGTAGACGGCAGGAAATAATCAAACTCAGGGGCGAAATCAACCAAGTGGAAACAAGAAGAACTATTCAAAGAATCAACCAATCAAGGAGCTGGTTCTTTGAGAAAATCAACAAGATAGATAAACCCTTAGCCAGACTCACTAGAGGGCACAGGGAAAGCATCCTAATTAACAAAATCAGAAATGAAAAAGGAGACATAACAACAGATCCTGAAGACATCCAAAACACCATCAGATCCTTCTACCAAAGGCTATACTCAACAAAACTGGAGAACCTGGATGAAATGGAGAAGTTCCTAGACAGATACCAGGTACCAAAGTTGAATCAAGATCAGGTTAATGATCTAAACAGCCCTATATCCCCCAAAGAAATAGAAGCAGTCATTAATAGTCTCCCAACTAAAAAAAGCCCAGGACCAGATGGGTTTAGTGCAGAGTTCTATCAGACCTTCAAAGAAGATCTAATCCCAGTTCTTCACAAACAGTCCTTCCCATAAGCAGCTTCTAAATGCTGACACCATTGCATACACTAGCAAGATTTTGCTGAAAGGACCCAAATATAGCTGTCTCTTGTGAGACGATGCCGGGGCCTAGCAAACACAGGAGTGGATGTTCACAGTCAGCTATTGGATGTATCACAGGGCTCCCAATGGAGAAGCTAGAGAAAGTACCCAAGGAGCTAAAGGGATCTGCAACCCTATAGGGGGAACAACATGATGAACTAACCAGTACCCCGGAGCTCTTGTCTCTAGCTGCATATGTATCGAAAGATGGCCTAGTCGGCCATCACTGGAAAGAGAGGCCCATTGGACTTGCAAACTTTATATGCCCCAATATAGGGGAATGCCAGGGCCAAAAGAATGGGAATGGGTGGGTAGGGAAGTGGGGGGCGCTATGGGGGGCTTTTGGGATAGCATTGGAAATGTAACTGAGGAAAATATGTAATAAAAATATTAAAAATTAAAAAAAAAAAGAGAATCTCTGCCCCAAAGTGAAGTCAGAAGCAAGCTCGGAAGCACAAGTTCTGCTTTCTTTTGCTTTCCTGCCTCTCATCCCTATTCCTCCTCCTCTTCACTAGACAAGCCATAGAAACTAGAATTTGTCCTCGTGGTGTATCATAGAGACAAGAACTTTCCCCAAAGTCAGTAACAAAATCTAAAAATACTGCCCTGACTTTCCCTTGTTTTTCTGTATTGAGCACTGGCCATAAAGAACTTCTGTGACCTGCCCTTGTCCCACAGTAGGTTAGAGATCTTCTGCAGGATGCCTTGCCTTACTTGAGAAGAAGAAATACTTAAGAGAGAGGCCAAGAAGAGCTCAAGCACACAGCTCTTCTGGATCTCCACCCCATATACTCTGCTCCCCTCAGATCAGACCCTTTTTAGGCCATCACATTTCCACAGAGCTGTCTATATGTCAATAAACCAAAAGACAAAGACAGAAAAATTAGACTAATTTCCCTTATGAGCAAGATTCAGAATTTCTCAATAAAATACTCGCAAACCAAATCCAAGAACAGATTCGAAAAAGATTATCTTCTATGATCAAGTAAGCTTGAGCCCAGAGAGGGAGGGATGATTCAACATACGTAAATTTATAAACTTAATCTACCTCATAAACAGAGTGAAAGTCAAAAACCACACTATCATCTCAGATGCAGGAAAGGCCTTTGACAAGTCTAACATACCTTCATATTGACATACCTGGAGGCACTAGGGATAAAAGGGACATACCACAACATAATAAATGCAATTTACAGCAAGCTCACAGCCAACATCAACCTAAATGGATAGAAACCCAAAGCATTTTCATTGAAATCAGGAACAAGGATGTCTACTCTCTCCCCATCTATTCAGTATAGTACTTGAAGTTCTCTCTCTCTCTCTCACACACACACACATACACACACCCAGGATAGCTAAACAATCCTGAATAAATGAAAGAACTGCTGGAGGTATTAACATCTCAAAGTTCAAGTTATAATACAGAGATATAGTAATAAAAACAGCATAGTATTGACATAAAAACAGATGTGTTTATCAATGGAATCTAATTGAAGACCTAGACATAAGTCCACATATCTAGAGATACCTGATTTTTGACGAAGAATTCAGAAATACACACTGATAAAAAGGCAGTAACTCCAACAAATAGTGATGGCTAAACTGGACCACAGCATGTGGTCCAATTAGATCCATATTCTGCACACACACACACACACACACACACACACACACACACACACACAGCGCTACCAAGTGAATCTTCAAGTGCCAGAAATGAGTTACATCTAACTGAGTTGCTGGCTAAAGAGGACCTATGGAAATGCTCAAACAACTCAGGCTCTTGCTAGGGCTATGGGTTGCTCTCCACAAATTGATGATAAGGCCTAATTGCTCAAGACAATACTTACATATTTCGTTCAACATGGAGAAGTCAGGATGGTGCCTTACTAGAACCTTCAGCCCTACTGACTAATGTTCATGGTAGTGTAAGTTACTCTCCATGTTATCACCAGGGAAAGGAAACCACCAACCTAGCCACAGACGTAACAGTATCCTGACTGTGGCAAAGACACCAGAGGCACAAACACTGTGGGAGTAACCAACCAGTATCTGATTAGCTTTCAGGTCCACTCCTTGAGATGATACCCATGCCTGACACTATTTGGGTGGCCTGGAACCTATGTCTTGACCATGGGCCTTGGGGGAAATCAAATAGTGTTACTTGGCTGAAGGAAATAGCAACAAACCAACTCCTAAGAACATTCTGCTACACTCATAGATCAGTGTCTTGCTATGACACCATCAGAGAAACTCCTTGCAGCAGATGGGAACTAATACAGAGACCCACAACTGGACAATGTACAGAGAGTGAGAGACTTTGGAACATTCAATTCTAAATGGGATGTCTCTATCTAACCCTCCCTTAGGGCTCAGGGATCTATGGGGAAGAAGAAGTAGAAAGATTGAAGGAGTCAGAGGGTTTGGATGACATCAAGGAAGCAGAGTTTTCCAGACACAATAGTACTGACACACATATGAACTCAGAGATGGTGGCAGCATGCACAGTGCACTTGACTGCACTGGTTCAAGTCAAACAGGGTTCCATCACTTAGAGGGGAAGTGGACACAAGCCCCCATCCCTAACCCCAAAGCTGTCTCCAATTGATATCATCTTGCTAAGGGAAATTAGTTTTTCCCAGGGGAGTCTCACTGGTTATACACACCACAGTTAAGGGTAGACCCTATGGCCAGCAGTGGATGGCTAACAAATATTATTACTTTTTGAGTTTTTTCTCATAGTATATTGCTTGGGCATTTAAAAAAATCTAGCTAAACTTCTGTTTGTGTGTTTTAATGTCCAATCCTATGTTCCTATGTGTATTTGTGTATGTGTGGTGTGTTTATGCTTATTTCTTGCTCCTTTTCCCCCCCTTTTTGGTGTGGTTTCTAAAGAGAGCGATCAAGAAGGTAAGGTAAAGAGTCAAGCCGGGCAGTGGTGGCACACACCTTTAATCCCAGCACTGGGAGGCAGAGGCAGGCAGATTTCTGAGTTTGAGGCCAGCCTGGTCTACAGAGTGAGTTCCAGGACAGCCTGGGCTACACAGATAACCCTGTCTCGGAAACCAAACCAAACCAACCAACCAAACAAACAAACAAAAAGTTTAAAAGGTAGGGAGGTGGGGAGGAGATGGGAAGAGATGGGATAGGGGAAACAGCGATCAGAATATATTTATGAATTTTCAATTTAAAAAAAGAAAAAAAGAAAAAAAAGTTTTTTCCCCTCCTCTTCCCATTTCACTTGGATCTTTATTTCTTTTTTTTTTCAGATAAGATTCTTTTTTTTTACTTAATTTATTTTTTTATTAGATATTTTCTTTATATACATTTCAAATGTTATCCCGAAAATTCCCTATATCCTCCCTCTGCCCTGCTTCCCTACCCACTCACTTCTGCTTCTTGGCCCTGGCATTCCCCTGTACTGGGGCATATAAAGTTTGCAATACCAAGGGAAATGTGTGACAGAGTTCCACACCAGTGTCTCTAATAGACTCCTGTTGGCTTAGCTTTACTTCTGAAGTTCCCACAATTTTCTGAATGGAATACCACCTTATGGAGTAGTCCAGGATGCTTTTAGGCCTAATTGATTTTTACTCTATGTCCTGGGGAGTTCTGTCACCTTTTGTTAGCTTTGCTCCCCTGTATTTTCTCCAGCCACCCAGCTGGGTCATTAACCTGTCTGGCTCTGATATCATCGCTACAGTTACAACGACCTCTTAATATCTGAATCTGCTACAGCTGAAGACATATTCTCATGGCTATTAGTCCTCTGTGTAAAGAGTGAACAGACCCATAATCAGCTTCTAAACGCTGACACCATTGCATACACTAGCAAGATTTTGCTGAAAGGACCCAAATATAGCTGTCTCTTGTGAGATGATGCCGGGGCTTAGCAAACACAGGAGTGGATGTTCACAGTCAGCTATTGGATGAATCACAGGGCTCCCAATGGAGAAGCTAGAGAAAGTACCCAAGGAGCTAAAGGGATCTGCAACCCTATTGTTGGAACAACATGATGTACTAACCAGAACCCCGGAGCTCTTGTCTCTAGCTGCATATGTATCGAAAGATGGCCTAGTCGGCCATCACTGGAAAGAGAGGCCCATTGGACTTGCAAACTTTATATGCCCCAATATAGGGGAATGCCAGGGCCTAAAGAATGGGAATGGGTGGGTAGGGAAGTGGGGGGCACTATGGGGGACTTTTGGGATAGCATTGGAAATGTAATTGAGGAAAATATGTAATAAAAATATTAAAAATTTAAAAAAAAAAGAGTGAACAGAAATACTCTGAGTGAACACAAGTCACCTTCTCTTTTCTTTTTTAATGCCTGTGATGTTAAAAACCAGTTTTTGAGAGTTTAGGATGAAAATAACCCCTTCAATTGTGAGATGTTTTACATATTAATCTGGGTTCACTATTTGTTCAATAAACACATGACTGCACCCATTTTCCTATACAGAACAGCTGAGATTTCTATGCTTTGTGTTTATATATTTCTAACGTGTCGCAGGCTATGACATTCTTAAACCACCAAACAGTCTCAGTCCATTTCTTCTCTCTGATGTGAAAATGGGCAGTTTCACCAATTATCCTACTGGAGCAACCAGGAAACCAAGGGCACTTGAGTTATATTTCTTCTCAATATCTTTTCACTTAATACTTAATTTCTACTCTTACTGTCTCATCCAGCATTCCAATCTATGCTATTTCATGTCCAGGAGACAAAACGGCACTGTCTTCCTTTTGTTTACTACTTAACCTTATGGTCAAAGTCTCCCTGATCAGCCATCGTGACAACTTTCTTTTTCCCTAAGGAGTGTGTCTTCAATAAATTATCATTAAATTATTAGTATTGTTATTACAATGCTGGAGTTTGAATCTGGAGCCTTTGCACATCCTAGGCAAGTAGCTGGACTAGAGAGGGCCATGCTTTAGAGATGAGGCTGTGGGCTGTGGAGACCGCTCAATGAAGATTTTGCCACGCAAGGACAAAGAGTTAAGTTTGGATTCCCAGCACTTACATAAAAAAGCTTGGTGTGATAGCTTATGCTTGTCACTCCAGCAGTGCGGGAGATGGGCACAGACAGTGTGTCCTCACAGCCTCACCTCATCATTGAATTCCAAGTTCACTGAGAGACCTTGTTTTAAAAAATAAGGTGGAGAGTGAGTGAAGAAGACACCCAACATTGATCTTTTGTCTCTGCATTGTTAAACATGTGCACACGTTTATCTGTACACACATGTACACAGAAACACCATTCACTCAACAAATAACTTTGAAAGCTAGACGAGATGCGTGATGTTTCACAGTGAACATCGGCTGAGAACAGTTCGAACACCATGGACACGGAAAATAGGACCTCCATGAACCATAGTTCTAAAGGTAAACTGAGGCAATTGGGAAGAGTTGGCTAGAACTCAACGTGCAGTTTTCCTCTGACTAGTCTTAGGACAGTTTTGCTGTGTTTTTAGCTCTAAACCGTCTCTACAACCTCTGAACAGATTCTTAAGTGTGTATTTTAGAAATAAGGTTCAATACTGCCCAGGTATTAAGTGCAGTCCTGAGGAATTAAGGCATGTAAAGGAGCTACTCGCTGCTGCCTTTTTCTGAGGACAAAGGTTGACTACCTCTGACCACCTGCCTTAACTTCTTGGTTAGTTATATTGTAACTAAAATCACATTTCAGGGACTCCATGCCCAGCAACCCACCAACCATCAATCCATAACATTATTAAGGACCATATGTTAAATACCTGCTGTCACACATATGATCCACATGGAAGGAAAGGGCCTCTTTCCTACCACACAAAGAGATTATTGACATCTTTGATCTTGTCTTATAAACATATATCAGGAACCAGCCAATATTTATGCTCTTTGTGAGGCGCCTCCAAGCCTCTTCTGATTGCCCTGTAACGAACATGCCTTCTAGCAAGCACTTAGTTTATGTTGCTGGCGTCATCGTCATCGCCTCCTTTCTCTGTCCACGCTGCCACCTCACATTAAGAGTAACACTTGGGATGGAGGTGGTGGCTGATTCAGGTCACCAGGTTAAGCAGTGAGGGAAGATTTGTTTTCTCCTCTTTTGTTATACTTTGTTACAGCTGTTGCCATCTGGCCTTGCTTTGTGTGACTGCCTGCTGAATACCCACCTGTATCCAGCTCACAAGATCATTAAGTGGGTTAGACACACACCAGTGGTAGGTAAGCCATAGCACCATCCCTCTATAGTTAGTTATTAGGGAGAGGAGATCTAGATTGCTACATATTCTTTTGTGGGGCAGGAGGTTGCTTTTTCAAGACAGTAGTTCTCTGTATAGCCTTGGCTGTCCTGGAATCAGCTCTGTAGATCAGGCTGGCCTCCCACTCACAGAGATCCACCTGCCTCTGCCACTGGAGTGCTGGAATTACAGGTGTGCCACCACTGCCTGACTCCATACTCCTTTACGGACAATGACCGGCTTTCCTCTGAGTCATTTTGCCTCCTCTTATTTTTAGGGTTAAGCAATTCCTTTTCTCATCTTTCACCTGGTTGTCCAGTGTCACAGAACTTTTGTCTACAACTGTTATTAATGTTTCAACTCTCCATCTCTACCATGTCCCAAGTGTGGATAACCAAGCTGTCTGAACAGGAGTCTTTTCCTCTTAAGTGGCTGGCTTTCTACTCTGCCTCTTGCCAGCCTGGCCATCAAACAGCAGCTAAAAGATTCTTTAAAACCAGAGATCACAAAGTGTCCTGATTCCAAAATTCTCCTGGGACCTTACTATCCTTAGAGTAACATTCCATCTTCTCACCTTTACCCTTGTATTATCTATGAAGAGGTCACATCTGTCCATTGGCTTGCTTCCTTTCTTCTTTCTTTTCCCTTTCTTTTCAGTACTGTCCACTCTGTGTTCTCAGCTTGGTCTCACTTCCAGGTCTTTGAATCAGTCAGTCCATGTGTCTGAATATCTGGATTATCGCTACCTGGCTCCCTACAGAGCAAGGAGTTCTTCTCATAAGTAGCGGTCCCTTAGAAAGCCTGTATGATTGCTAAAATACTGCCTTGATCTGGAGCTTGGCAGGTTAGGCCTGGTTAGTACTTGGATGTGAGGCACAGTTAGGATCATTCTAGCTAACGTTCCCTACATACCTTGCTAGTTACTGTTCTACTCCATTGTGTTTCTTTTATTTAGAACCTATTACCATTGGGAAATCTATTTATTAGCATGATGGTTAGTTTTGATTTGGGGCTTGATACAATGTAGACAAAACTAGGAAGAGAGTCTCAATGAGGACTTCTCTAGATTAGGCAGACTCATGGGCATGCTTGTGAGGAATTTTCTTTCTTGAAGTTGAAATTTTATTTTGAGAATTTCATACATGCCCTGTATTTATGTCCTGTCCATCCCTCCATTTCTTCTGTTCAAATCCCCCTTTGTCCTCCCACTGAAATCTATTACCTTCTTTAGATATTATTGTGACACTGGGTTAATTGAGGTGAGGAAGAAATTGTGCACTTGGAGCATTTAGGACAGAACTTGACAACTGCACTGTGAAGCTCTCTGTAGTATTCATGGAGGAGGAATAAAGGGAAAATAAGGGTGGAAAAGAGATAAAAATGAAATATTTTAAATTCTGATGAGCTTTCGAGTAAAGCCAGTCATGGCTTCACCACAGCTGTGGCTGTCATCAAACGATGGCTAAAAATCCCAGAGGGACTGGACTTTAGAGTTAAGAACATCAAGGGAACAAAACACAGTTTTTCTGGATTAGCGCAGTTCCTATAAATTAGAGTAGTACTTGTGGTTATGAGATATGTCCTGGTCCCAGCATTCAAGGCTCATGATCCCTAGTTGCTGGCTGTTCAGGGAGGATTCAGAGGTATGGCCTTGCTGGCAAAGAAAATGTGTTACTGTGGGTGGGTGTGGTGGTTTGAAAGAGAATGGTTTTCTTGTTTTTTTTTTTTCACATCAATTTATTTTATTTTATTTTATTTTTTTTAATATTTTTATTACATATTTTCCTCAATTACATTTCCAATGTTATCCCAAAAGTCCCCCATAGCACCCCCCACTTCCCTACCCACCCATTCCCATACTTTTGGCCCTGGCATTCCCCTATATTGGGGCATATAAAGTTTGCAATTCCAATGGGCCTCTCTTTCCATTGATGGCCGACTAGGCCATCTTTCGATACATATGCAGCTAGAGACAAGAGCTCCGGGGTTCTGGTTAGTACATCATGTTGTTCCAACAATAGGGTTGCAGATCCCTTTAGCTCCTTGGGTACTTTCTCTAGCTTCTCCATTGGGAGCCCTGTGATACATCCAATAGCTGACTGTGAACATCCACTCCTGTGTTTGCTAGGCCCCGGCATCGTCTTACAAGAGACAGCTATATTTGGGTCCTTTCAGCAAAATCTTGCTAGTGTATGCAATGGTGTCAGCGTTTAGAAGCTGCTTATGGGATGGATCCCTGGATACGGCAGTCTCTAAATGGTCCATCCTTTCATCACAGCTACGAACTTTGTCTCTGTAACTCCTTCCCTGGGTGTTTTGTTCCCAATTCTAAGAAGGGGCACAGTGTCCACACTTTGGTCTTCATTCTTCTTGAGTTTCATGCATTTAGTAAATTGTATCTCATATCTTGGGTATCCTAAGTTTTGGGCTAATATCCACTTATCAGTGAATACATATTGTGTGAGTTCTTTTGTGATTGTGTTACTTCACTCAAGATGATGCCCTCCAGGTCCATCCATTTGGCTAGGAATTTCATAAATTCATTCTTTTTAATAGCTGAGTAGTACTCCATTGTGTAAATGTACCATAATTTCTGTATCCATTCCTCTGTTGAGGGACATCTGGGTTCTTTCCAGCTTCTGGCTATTATAAATAGGGCTGCTATGAGCATAGTGGAGCATGTGTCCTTTTTACCGGTTGGGACATCTTCTGGATATATGCCCAGGAGAGGTATTGCTGGATCCTCCGGTAGTACTATGTCCAATTTTCTGAGGAACCGCCAAACTGATTTCCAGAGTGGTTGTACAAGCTTGCAATCCCACCAACAATGGAGGAGTGCTCCTCTTTCTCCACATCCTCGCCAGCATCTGCTGTCACCTGAATTTTTGATCTTAGCCATTCTGACTGGTGTGAGGTGGAATCTCAGGGTTGTTTTGATTTGCATTTCCCTGATGATTAAGGATGTTGAACATTTTTTCAGGTGCTTCTCTGCCATTCGGTATTCCTCAGGTGAGAATTCTTTGTTCAGTTCTGAGCCCCATTTTTTAATGGGGTTATTTGACTTTCTGGAGTCCATCTTCTTGAGTTCTTTATATATATTGGATATTAGTCCCTTATCTGATTTAGGATAGGTGAAGATCCTTTCCCAATCTGTTGGTGGTTTTTTTGTCTTATTGATGGTGTCTTTAGCCTTGCAGAAGCTTTGCAGTTTCATGAGGTCCCACTTGTCAATTCTCGATCTTACAGCACAAGCCATTACTGTTCTATTCAGGAATTTTTCCCCTGTGCCCATATCTTCAAGGCTTTTCCCCACTTTCTCCTCTATAAGTTTCAGTGTCTCTGGTTTTATGTGTAGTTCCTTGATCCACTTAGACTTGACCTTAGTACAAGGAGATAGGAATGGATCGATTCGCATTCCTCTACATGTTAACAACCAGTTGTGCCAGCACCATTTGTTGAAAATGCTGTCTTTCTTCCACTGGATGTTTTTAGCTCCCTTGTCGAAGATCAAGTGACCGTAGGTGTGTGGGTTCATTTCTGGGTCTTCAATTCTATTCCATTGGTCTATTTGTCTGTCACTATACCAGTACCATGCAGTTTTTATCACAATTGCTCTGTAGTAGAGCTTTAGGTCCGGCATGGTGATTCCACCAGAGGTTCTTTTATCCTTGAGAAGAGTTTTTGCTATCCTAGGTTTTTTGTTATTCCAGATGAATTTGCAGATTGCACTTTCTAATTCGTTGAAGAATTGATTTGGAATTTTGATGGGGATTGCATTGAATCTGTAGATTGCTTTTGGCAAGATAGCCATTTTTACAATGTTGATCCTGCCAATCCATGAGCATGGGAGATCTTTCCATCTTCTGAGATCTTCTAGAATTTCTTTCTTCATAGACTTGAAGTTTTTATTATACAGATCTTTCACTTCCTTAGTTAGAGTCACGCCAAGATATTTTATATTATTTGTGACTATTGAGAAGGGTGTTGTTTCCCTAATTTCTTTCTCAGCCTGTTTATTCTTTGTGTAGAGAAAGGCCATTGATTTGTTTGAGTTAATTTTATATCCAGCTACTTCACCGAAGCTGTTTATCAGGCTTAGTTCTCTGGTGGAATTTTTAGGGTCACTTATATATACTATCATATCATCTGCAAAAAGTGATATTTTGACTTCATCTTTTCCAATTTGTATCCCTTTGATCTCCTTTTGTTGTCGAATTGCTCTGGCTAGGACTTCAAGTACAATGTTGAATAGATATGGAGAAAGTGGACAGCCTTGTCTAGTCCCTGATTTTAGAGGGATTGCTTCAAGCTTCTCACCATTTACTTTGATGTTGGGTACTGGTTTGCTGTAGATTGCTTTTATCATGTTTAGGTATGGGCCTTGAATTCCTGATCTTTCCAAGACTTTTATCATGAATGGGTGTTGGATCTTGTCAAATGCTTTTTTCGCATCTAACGAGATGACCATGTGGTTTTTGTCTTTGAGTTTGTTTATATATTGGATTATGTTGATGGATTTCCGTATATTGAACCATCCCTGCATCCCTGGGATGAAACCTACTTGGTCAGGATGGATGATTGTTTTGATGTGTTCTTGGATTCGGTTAGCAAGAACTTTATTGAGGATTTTTGCACCAATATTCATAAGGGATATTGGTCTGAAGTTTTCTATCTTTGTTGGGTCTTTTTGTGGTTTCGGTATCAGAGTAATTGTGGCTTCATAGAATGAGTTGGGTAGAGTACCTTCTGTTTCTATTTTGTGGAATA
The DNA here is from genome assembly GCF_978045245.1 of Mus caroli. Taxonomy (NCBI): domain Eukaryota; kingdom Metazoa; phylum Chordata; class Mammalia; order Rodentia; family Muridae; genus Mus; species Mus caroli. The sequence continues at coordinate 82,503,599 of NW_028227258.1, read as the reverse complement.
GTTTGTGAAGAACTGGGATTAGATCTTCTTTGAAGGTCTGATAGAACTCTGCACTAAACCCATCTGGTCCTGGGCTTTTTTTAGTTGGGAGACTATTAATGACTGCTTCTATTTCTTTGGGGGATATAGGGCTGTTTAGATCATTAACCTGATCTTGATTCAACTTTGGTACCTGGTATCTGTCTAGGAACTTCTCCATTTCATCCAGGTTCTCCAGTTTTGTTGAGTATAGCCTTTGGTAGAAGGATCTGATGGTGTTTTGGATGTCTTCAGGATCTGTTGTTATGTCTCCTTTTTCATTTCTGATTTTGTTAATTAGGATGCTTTCCCTGTGCCCTCTAGTGAGTCTGGCTAAGGGTTTATCTATCTTGTTGATTTTCTCAAAGAACCAGCTCCTTGATTGGTTGATTCTTTGAATAGTTTTTCTTGTTTCCACTTGGTTGATTTCACCCCTGAGTTTGATTATTTCCTGCCGTCTACTCCTCTTGGGTGAATTTGCTTCCTTTTGTTCTAGTGCTTTTAGGTGCGTTGTCAAGCTGCTAAAGTGTGCTCTCTCTAGTTTCCTTTTGGAGGCACTCAGAGCTATGAGTTTTCCTCTTAGAAATGCTTTCATTGCGTCCCATAAGTTTGGGTATGTTGTGGCTTCATTTTCATTGAACTCTAAAAAGTCCTTAATTTCTTTCTTTATTCCTTCCTTGACCAAGGTATCATTGAGAAGAGTGTTGTTCAGTTTCCACGTGAAGGTTGGCTTTCTATTATTTATTTTGTTATTGAAGATCAGCCTTAGTCCGTGGTGATCTGATAGGATGCATGGGACAATTTCAATATTTTTGTATCTGTTGAGGCCTGTTTTGTGACCAATTATGTGGTCAATTTTGGAGAAGGTACCATGAGGTGCTGAGAAGAAGGTATATCCTTTTGTTTTAGGATAGAATGTTCTGTAGATATCTGCCAGATCCATTTGATTCATAATTTCTGTTAGTTTCACTGTGTCCCTGTTTAGTTTCTGTTTCCACGATCTGTCCATTGGTGAAAGTGGTGTGTTGAAGTCTCCCACTATTATTGTATGAGATGCAATGTGTGCTTTGAGATTTACTAAAGTTTCTTTAATGAATGTGGCTGCCTTTGTATTTGGAGCATAGATATTCAGGATTGATAGTTCCTCTTGGAGGATTTTACCTTTGATGAGTATGAAGTGTCCCTCCCTGTCTTTTTTAATGACTTTGGGTTGGAAGTCAATCTTATCAGATATTAGAATGGCTACTCCAGCTTGTTTCTTCATACCATTTGCTTGGAAAATTGTTTTCCAGCCTTTCATTCTGAGGTAGTGTCTATCTTTTTCTCTGAGATGAGTTTCCTGTAAGCAGCAAAATGTTGGGTCTTGTTTGTGTAGCCAGTTTGTTAGTCTATGTCTTTTTATCGGGGAGTTGAGTCCATTGATATTAAGAGATATTAAGGAAAAGTAATTGTTGTTTCCTGTTATTTTTGTTGTTAAAGTTGGCATTCTGTTCTTGTGGCTGTCTTCTTTTAGGTTTGTTGAGGGATTACCTTCTTGTTGTTTCTAGGGCGTGGTTCCTGTCCTTGTATTGGTTTTTTTCTGTTATTATCCTTTGAAGGGCTGGATTCCTGGAGAGATAATGTGTGAATTTGGTTTTGTCGTGGAATACTTTGGTTTCTCCATCTATGTTAATTGAGAGTTTGGCTGGGTATAGTAGCCTGGGCTGGAGTTTGTGTTCTTTTAGTGTCTGTATAACATCCGTCCAGGATCTTCTGGCTTTCATAGTCTCTGGTGAGAAATCTGGTGTAATTCTGATAGGCTTGCCTTTATATGTTACTTGGCCTTTTTCTCTTACTGCTTTTAGTATTCTGTCTTTATTTAGAGCATTTGTTGTTCTGATTATTATGTGTCGGGAGGTATTTCTTTTCTGGTCCAGTCTATTTGGAGTTCTGTAGGCTTCTTGTATGTTCATGGGCATCTCTTTCTTTAGATTTGGGAAGTTTTCTTCTATAATTTTGTTGAAGATGTTTGCTGGTCCTTTGAGTTGAAAATCTTCATTCTCATCCACTCCTATTATCCGTAGGTTTGGTCTTCTCATTGTGTCCTGTATTTCTTGGATGTTTTGAGTTAGGATCTTTTTGCATTTTACATTTTCCTTGATTGTTGTGCCGATGTTCTCTATGGAATCTTCTGCACCTGAGATTCTCTCTTCCATCTCTTGTATTATGTTGCTGATGCTCGTATCTATGGTTCCAGATTTCTTTCCTAGGGTTTCTATCTTCAGTGTTGGCTCATTTTGGGTTTTCTTTATTGTGTCTACTTCCCTTTTTAGGTCTAGTATGGTTTTGTTCACTTCCATCATCTGTTTGGATGTGTTTTCCTGTTTTTCTGTAAGGACTTCTACCTGTTTGATTATGTTATCCTGTTTTTCTTTAAGGATTTGTAACTCTTTAGCAGTGTTCTCCTGCAATTCTTTAAGGGATTTTTGTGCTTCCTCTTTACTGTCTTCTACCTGTTTACCAGTGTTCCTTTGTATTTCTTTAAGTGTGTTATTAAAGTCCTTCTTGAAGTCTTCTACCATCATCATGAGATATGCTTTTAGATCCGTGTCTAGCTTTTCTGGTGTGTTGGGGTGCCCTGGACTGGGCAAAGTGGGAGTGCTGGGTTCTGATGATGGTGAGTGGTCTTGGTTTCTGTTAGTAAGATTATTATGTTTACCTTTCGCCATCTGGTAATCTCTGGGGTTAGTTGTTGTCGTTGTCACTGTTTAAAGATTGGAGCAGAAGCTGTGTTCCACTCACCAGCAGTATCAAAATCCTGTGGCGGGGGTCTTGGGTAGCTGGCGGGTGTCAGCCGACCCTGCGCTCTAGCTACACTGGTTCTGTTCAGGCCGGATGAGGCCTGTGGCCCTACTCAGGCCGGTTTCTGCTTCCCTAACTAATGCAGTCTCAGGTCTCGCGCACAATTGGATTGGAGCAGAAGCTGTGTTCCACTCACCAGAATTCTTAAGATCCTGTGGCAGGTGTTGTGGGTAGCTGGCGAGTGCCAGCCGACTCTGCGCCCTAGCTACCCTGGTGCTTTTCTGACCGGAAGAGGCTTGTGGCCCTAAGTAGGCCGGATTTCTGCCTCCCCAACCAGAGCAGTCTCAGGTCCCGCGTGATTGGACTGGAGCAGAAGCTTTGTTCCACTCACCAGCAGTCTCAAAATCCTGTGGCGGGGGTCGTGGGTAGCTGGCGGGTGTCAGCCGACCCTGCGCTCTAGCTACACCGGTGCTGTTCCCAAGAGAATGGTTTTCATAGGGTCATATATTTGAATAGTTTGACCTCAGTTGGTAGAACTGTTTGGGAAGAATTAGGGGCTATGGCCTTGATGAAGGATGTGTGCCACTAGGTGTGGACCTTTAGGTTTCAAAAGCCCACATCCTCCCCAGACAGCTTGTATGCACTCTCTCTATCTTCCTCTCTCTCCACCCCTTCTTCTCCTCTTTCCATCTCTTTGCCTCAAGCTTGTGTTTGAGGATTAGGCCCTCGGCTAATGCTCCAGCACCATGCCTGCTCATTCTTGGCCATCTTCCTGGTCTTGATGTTCCTGGGCTCATCTTCTGAAACTGCAAGCACCAATAAACCCTTTCTTTTATAAGTTGCCTTGGTCACAGTGTCTTACAGCCATAGAAAGGTAACAAAGACAGTGGGCTTTGAGGTTTCAAAGGACTCCAGCCATTTCCAGTTAGCTCTCTCTGCTTCCTGTTGGAGTGAGATGAGAGCTCTCAACTGCTGCCCCATCTGCCAGCCACCTGCTGTGTTTGCTCCACCATCACGGACTCTAATCCTCTGGAATGCCATGGTATTTTAACACAGAAAAAGAAAAGTAGCTACGACAGTTATGTACTATTTATAAGAAATGGTAAAATGGTGTATTCCCCATTTAGGAAATTTCTTTAGCCTGCCTGTGTGAACTTTATTACTGCACTAATTTTGAGACTCCAGAATATATTTGATTTCCTGGTTGTGTCATTTTGAGATCCTGCACACAATTTGCAAGTGTGTCTTTCATTCATATCAGCAAGCAGTTTACCCATTAGAGGAGCATGACTTGTTTTAGCTGAAGGCGACTCCCTAATCTTCATAAACATATCGAAGCAGCTCAGACATTTTCTAATGAATCTGTATTTTTGTCCAGTCACATCAGAAGCTATAGCCAATGTCATACAACGTATGCTGTATTCATAAAAAGCTTGTTTTCAGATAGACTTTGGCTACATTATTAATTTCTTGTAAGAATTATTCGATGCTTTTTTTAATTTTAAAGATTTCCTTCAAACAAATTAGTTAGCATGATAACAGTTATACAGCTTTTATGGAAATTAAAAACTGTGCAGAGTGAGAGTGTTCCTGGCACATTTCGGATGGTGCGGCTTCAGCTTTCAAGGCCAATTACATCCCGCTCTTACAGGAGGAAAATACATTAAAAACATAAAGAGGCCCTACGAAAACCTAAGACCAGCAACCGAGTAGGTTGATCTACTTTTCCAATGACTCAGTGAAGCCGCCATGCCTCTTCCAAGGAGTCCGTAAGGGCTTCCTATTCTAGCCCATTTTTCTCTTCACTTACAAGAGCCACTTCCTAAGGCAAACATTTCCTGATACCATTCTGTGAAAACCTTCTGTTCCAAATATTTACTGCAGTCCGAATTCCGGAGTGTGGTGGTCAGAGGCCTTCACGATCTGGTATGCGACAATCCTCTCCCGCTTTCTTCAAGCAGGTGTTGCAGCCTTTCATAAGCCACTTGTCATCTCCTACATCTGCCGTGCCCCTCCCTGTCTCGGAAACTTTGAAAATGCTATACCACTGCTATTTGTGTAGCGTCTTCCTCCTTCTGGGGGAGTAATACCTGGCAGATCTGAACTGACGGAAGCTGGCTCGATCAGCTTGCTCCTCTGTATATGGGAACAGGAGTACTGGCCGAACAAAAGACAGATCATGCATATAACTGGATAGCATGGCTTTGGGGTTAGCATGGTGAACAGAAAGAAACACCCAACTTGGGAATTAGATGATACGGAGTTCAACTCTGAGGATTTTTGTGAGCCTTTGACCTATACACGTTCACATATCTCTCTGAAACTGTGCCTTGCATTAGGAGAGACAAGGCTAAACTACCTTCCATGGTTTAACTAAAGATTACGTGCGTTGTCCTTTAACTAGAACTTCAATAATGTATCTGGCTGTGCTACAACTTTAGTAAGGTCGATAGCTCACACCGACAACCAAAGTGCAGCGACATTGACCTAGCACGTTTGTGTACTTAAGTACATAGAATAAAGAATATTAAAACTCATATTAAAAACTTGCTGTGATTTCCCCAGTGCAAATGTTAAAGTAGAATACATTCCTTGGTGACCAATCAGAGAGCTCAGCTTCCAAGCGAAAGGAGATTACCATATCAGATCATTCTTTGCTCCTTCCAATTATGGATTGCTCATCTTACTGCTTTAGGGACTTCATTGGAAAAAACTCTATAATAAAGTTAATAAACCTTGGCCATTAGGATTTTTCTATATTTAGAGTAACATTTCTGCATTTTGCTATTTTATTTTTATAATACTGTGAATGGTATTGTTAGAAAAAAGGAAAAAACATATAAAATGATAAAATGCACATGCTGTTTTCTTTATGGTGTCAATATGAAACACCCTTCCCTGGGTTTGTGTTTTAGAGGCTTGGTCCTCGGGTGTTGGTATTATTTGGGGAGGCTGTTGAAGTGTTGGGAGGCAGGGCTGGAGGAAGTATGTCACAGGAGAACTTTGAAGTTTATACTGGGAATCCAGTCTTTTGAATCTCTGCTTGCTGTCTGAAAGGATGCGACGAAGCAGCTCTGATACCCAGTCCTATTCCTACGGTATTTCGTCCAAGCATGGGGGACCAAGCACCTATGGGCTGAACCACCTGAACATGTGAGCCTGTGAAATAATGCCTCCTCCCAAGGTCTTCCAGACATTGTAATCCACACAATACAAAAGTAAAACTGATGCAGAAACTGGGGAATGGGAATTGAAAATAAAATTTACATGCAAAGTAGGTAGCTGTAAACAAAGATAAAGCAAAGGGAGCCAGTTTTGGGCAACTGTGGTTATTTGAATGAGAATGGTCTATATAAGATTATATATTTGGATGCCTGGTCCCCTGTGGGACTGTGAAAGGCAGCCTGGTTTCTGGTTGAGCTAGGTTTGAAACCCCAGTGACCCCGCAGGTGACCTTGCAAGGGACAGTAGGCATTTTGCCACACTCCTGGACACCAGGCCCCTGACATGAGGCAGCAGCTTCCCATAATTCTGTGGCCATCAGGCACGTAAAGCCAATGCCCCAAGTCCCTCCACAGGTAGAGGACATGACCACCAATCACATAGCCTCAAGACAGATCTCCATTTTTATGAAGTTCCTAAAGGCCTAAAGGTCTTAGCTAATTACGCACTCTGCCCTGCAAAACGTATTTAACCTCAGGCCCACCCTGAGAAAGTGGGGTAAGGTTTTACTCATTACAACTCTCCACCATGACAATAAACGCCTTAAAACCCTGGACTGTCGCAACGGAACAAGACTTCATCTAGAGAGCTGCATCTAGTCTCCTGCAGAAGACCTCTCAGTGCTCCCAGCCATGGCCTCCACCAAGCCAAGCCACCCCCTGGACAAGCCAAGAACTCCTCCCTGAGGGACCTAGCCAGAACTCCACTCTTTTCCATTTCAGCCTGGGCTAGACCCAGCCCACAAGGGCCCCCACTCCATTCTTAGCTCATCCGTGGCTCCTAGCAGTACCTGGGTGCCCAAGAGTCTGAGAATCAGACGGTCCCGGCCTCTCTGCAGACCTGGGGACCCTTAAGCCAGCTCCAGCAGTCCCCGGGGACCTCAGACTGCCCTCCCCACCCCCCAGAGCAGGATCCCGCAGCTTCCTGTAGTCCAATGCCCACCTGGCTCCAGCATGGGGGAATGCGCAGTCAAAACTTCCCGTGTCCTCAAAGCCCGAACGGACCCACATTCCTTAGTGGAAATGTTTGGGAAGACGTAGGAGGTCTGGCCTTCAGCTTGGTCTACAAAGTGAGTTCCAGGACAGCCAGGGCTACACAGAGAAACCCTGTCTCGAAAAAACAAAAAAAAAAAAACAAAAAAACAAAACAAAACAAAAAACAACAAAAAAAAGGAGGTGTGGCCTTGTTGGAGGAGATATGTCATTCTGGGGAAGGACATGGAGTAACAGCTGTACTAACATCCTCTCCAACGTGTGTGTATTCCTTGGTTTAATACCCACTCTGGCTCTGAGTCTTGGACTGCCATGAGGCCTTCTTTTATACCCTGGGGCGTTCTCTGTGCCTACAATTGCTCAAAATATCAGTTGTCTTTACTCATTTCTGCATTCTTCATTTCTCCTTCCTCCCGTAGTTCACTTTCTTGCTCAATTTCAGTTTCCTTCGTCAGTACCATACTTATTCATTCATCCATTCTTATCTCTTCAGGTTTTGTGTGTGTGTGTGTGTGTGTGTGTGTGTGTGTGACTACATTATAGCTAAACATAGGGGGGTGTAATAAGGATGGCACCTGGCACTGGTCTGTCTCTCTCTTCATGCTTTAGTAAGTCAAGTTTGTGTCTATTTGAATTTCTCTATCATTGATTAAGGGAACAATAAGATTCTCTAATTCTCTTTGTGTGTGCACGCACCTCTTCCTACTTACTAAATAGTGAGAGTAATTTCGGACCTGCTCTACATGTCAGCACAGAAATTAAGCAGATACCTAAGAGCAGCTCAGAAGGAGCGAGTGCATCTTTCCACATTACAGTGGATTTGGTGGCCAAATGCTACTGCATTGCTCTGGCCAGGGCTGCGGTGAATTCAGCTGTCCAGAATATTGTTGAAACCAAAAATGAAATCAATCTCTTTTTCACAGACTCAAATTGGGCTGTTAGCTTACAAGGTCAGGGGTAAGAACTACAGTCAGAAGAGCAGAAATAAAAAAAATAAATTTAACTGAGCCACTGGCAACTTCTTTGGACCTTAACACAAAGAGGAGAGATTAGGAGAAGCCGGCAGAAAGCATGCCTGATCCACATCGTCTTCCTAAGTTTGAAATGTGTGAGAAAGTAGAAATATTTATATACCACCAGGCCATTTGTAATTTCTAACAAATTAGCCACAACTGGGAAAGTAAAAATGCCCAGTCAATCTTCTGGACCATTCAAAATGCACCAAGCATTAACAGTCCATTTTTGGAAAACATATTAAAGCATCCACAGCCAAGAAGCCATAACAAATAAAATAGCAGCAATGAATGAGAAGAGAATGTGACAGAAAGGCAAAGGGCCAGGATTTGTGAGGGGACATGGGGACAGAGATTTGTGCTCAGTGCCTGAAGCGAGTGCCTGATGCACCAAGAACTTGATCAGCTGCTTTCATTAACATATTGAATATATGTGGCCTGGATGGAAACTCTCAGGAAATCATTACATGACAGCTTATTTGATCTCTCTAAGTATATCAAGACATGTACAGTTTTTTATTAAGATCTGTAAGCTCATATTCATTTTTATCCCATAACATTTTAATTTCAAACCCATGAAGTCAAGTTTATCTGTTTAAATGAGTGAAGCTACAGAAACCTCAAGGATAAGAGCTTCCTTATATGTTTGGGAAAGATGGTGGAACCAATTTAGCCCCAATGCTTATGAATTCAGATATTGTGTATTTATGTTTGGGTGTGTGTGTGGGGGGGTATGTGTGTATATATGTCTGTGAGAATGTGTGTGTGTATTTTGTGTGTGTGTGTAGCTGTAGGTATGTGTCACACAACTCTTCTGTGAATTTTGAATTTATGAGATGAGCAGGCTCTGGAATCAACTGAGGAGAACACATCACGGTGGATACTTTATTAGGAGTCACAGAGAGACTAAGGAAAACAGTGACAAGTTAAGACAGAGAGGAGAAGCCAACACTAAAGGAACAAGAAGACATGTGTGATCCTTTTAACACCCATAATCTGGGCTGCCTGGAGGTGGCAAAGGAAATGTACAAGCACAGGCAACAGCCAGCAGAGTCCATGTTGGGGAGAACCGAGGAGGGATAGAACTCACAGGAGAAACAAACTGAAGAAGGCTAGAAAGTAGCCTGGTATAACAGCTAGGTTTTCAAGTGCCCATTTTATCCCAAAGCTTGTATCTCAAGTGCAATGACAGTCTTACCCTGTATAATGAATAAGAAGTCAGATGCCTCTGAATGCATAGTGACTACCACTGTAGGATTAACAATGTAGCAAGCCATGGCTTGTTAAAACCTGAGGTGGCTTTCCAGCACAATGATGACTCATTACATGCTCCTCAAGTACTTTTACTCTGTATAAAAGAGAAAACACATTACCTACCTCTGCAAACGGGGCTGGAAAGGCAACTAGAGGACCAGAGTGGGTTTATGGTGATGCTGTGAATCAGCAGTACCTCTGTTGTCCTAACTGTGTGGTACCAGAACAAGTGGGAGGGCAGGAGGTGGCATTCTTTCTGCAGGGAGGAAGGCCCTGGGAGAACTGGGATACACGGGAGCTCAATGCCCATGCAACTACTGAAATTGGGAAAACTAGTGACTCGGGGAATTGGAGAACAGAGCTGCCATTTCCATCAAAGGGTCTGACTGTAAATATGGCACTGGGGAGGTTGAATCAGAGCCTTTCTCATTGGCTGTGAGAAAGATTTGAAGTGTTTCTTTACCAGGCAGGTGCAAGACGAGTGACTACATTAGGGTAGCCTATTGGCTAAGTCATAATATTTGAGGCTAGGATTTAATAACTTCAGTCTATATTATTTCTATTTTTAGGCAATATTCTGCCCTTTTGTTATTTCCTGTCCTTTATGGGCCGTGTATGCAACTGGAGAGCCATGTTTAGAAGTGAGCCAAGATAATGAAGAGAAAAAGCCTTAACTCCTTTCTGTGTCAGAGATGAGTGTTATCCTCTGAAAGCATTCTCTTTCTGCCCATCTCAAAGAAGCTTTACTTTTATAAAACTGAAATTAAAAAAAAATACTTATGAAATCGCCTAAGGCAATAGCAGTTCACTTGAGATTTAGGCTCCAGACAGCAAAGGAGTCCTCACATTATTTCTTCTTAAGTGAATCAAATGAGAGTCCAGGGAAAAGATGATTAGGAGACCTCCATGTAACAAGATGCTATCATCAGCAAAATTGTTCATAGCTATGCAGACTCTCAGTTCAAGTGTCCACACATTCTCTAACGAACCCATCTAATTACTTTAAATGCCGACTATCTTTAAAAAACAGCAAATCTCACCTCTGAAGAATGAGCCAGAGCCTCTGCTGCCCCTTTCTGTAGTTAATCATGAGGGTGACATTTGACTTTCACTGGGCACCCTGACTAAAGGTGGACCTGCAACTGAGTTTGGGAACAGGCTGGGGGCAGAGTTCTACACTGTTGCATGAATACTGCCTTTCCTGAGATAGGATTTGGGGAGTCCTGGAGAACCATGTGGGGAGACAGGCAGGAAGGGACAGGTGCCACAGCCAGAGGTTGGGGCGCTGCATGGCCCCAGACAGTCAGTGAGAGAGTTCTGCGAGCCCTCTTCTCAGTGATGAGCTCTCAGGAGGTTTTTAATTATTTCCAGAAGATATATTCATTATTATAGAAATGTGAAGAAATGAGGGCCTTCAGTTAACTCAGATAAATATTGAACCAATTATGAAATGAAATCCATTTCACGATAGACACAATACTATGGAACATAACAATTTAACAAGAAAATATCATTTTTTAAACACAAAGGAGAGAAGAGAATGCTTTATATTGTCCTCTTCTTGTTACTTGATTGTGTGTGTGTGTGTGTGTATGATGTTGGAGATCAAAACCTAAATCTTAAGTTTGTATAACTTGCAGTTGTCTATGAGCAAAGAAGAAAAGGGATTCCTGGTGTCAAGGGTGGATTCTGGGTGTTCAGACCAGGGCAGTGCCTGGAGCTGGAAACAGGAAAAGGAAGAGGTGGCTTTGGATCTCTCTACATCAGGAAAGAGATGGGGCTCCCAGGGCTGTGAAGCCAGTGAGGGAGGGAATAGCCAGGGAGGAAGGAGGGATGAGGGAGCTGACACAGGAATTAAGTTAATGTTGACAGGTACTTGCTATATGGTCAAAAACAAGTTGTTGATACATGTATCCTAATCCATTCGTTACTGGTATGCATTAATTGGTACATAGAGCCTCGCACCCATCTGGAAGAAGAGATGCGTGGACACTGAGGGTGAACTGGCCTGACCTCATCCTACATGGTAGAAAACCTGGATTTCTGGCTTTGAGACCCTGGGCAGCTCAGGTTCTGAAGTGGGCACTACCTAATATGTGTGACACTTGTGATCAAGTGAGCCAGATCAGGGTGTCTGAAAAGTACCTTTCCATCCTAAGATGCTGTTATTTTGGAAGCAGTAGAACCAAGTCACACTTTGCTGGAAGAGTGTTGTTAAGGAGACAGACTTGGATTCAAGTCTCTTTTGCAACACTTTTTAGAAAGTAGAGCCAAGGATGTATTGGAGAGAATCCCTCATTTTCTGTTTTCTACTCTAAGGTAGGACCGGACATCTCATAAGTAATGGGGGAACATGAGGTGTTTGTGGACATTTAACATGACTCCTTGTTCATGGAAAGCTCACAGCAACTGGAAAAAATAAAAACTATTACCACAAAGCTAAAAATTAAGTTGTTGAAATGCTAATAACATTTAAAAAAAAGAAAAGAAAAGAAAAGAAAAGAAAAGAAAAGAAAGGTGGCACACACCTTTAATCCCAGCACTTGGGAGGCAGAGGCAGGCGGATTTCTGAGTTCAAAGCCAGCCTGGGCTACAAAGTGAGTTCAAGGACAGCCAGGGCTATACAGAGAAACCCTTACTCTCGAAAACAAACAAACAAACAAACAAACAAACAAACAAACAAAAGAAAGAAAGAAAGAAAAAAGAAAGAAAAGAAAAAAATGAAAAAGAAATAAAAGAAGAAAAAGAGCAAAGTTAACTGTACTACCCACTGACAGACACTTTAGTTGAACAAGTTTGTTTCGTGTGTGAGATTATGCTTGTGTGCCTACTTACTTCACAAACATAATTTGTTACCCTTTTATCAGATGGTAATGTATTTACACAGATTTATTAATTTTTTATCTGGTTGAAACTTAAAAATCTGAGTCCAACTTCGGAGTAGGAATAGTTCAAACTGTAGCAACCAACCTTCACAAAATTGACTTAGAACATTATATATCCTGTAGTCTGTGTGCATTGGTAAATTTATTCTCCCACATTTGGACATGGGTAAATATGTCTATGTGTGTCTGTTTTAATGTCTTCATCAAGTTTGTGTGGCTTTTGTGTGATGTCTGTCTTTAGACTGTAGACTGACAAGGACTTTGGAAAATACCACTTAGAGAGAAGGTAAGAAGTTACATTGAGCAGGGGATGGCTCTAGGGCAAAGACCAGGCAGTCCTCTGCTAAGTCTCCATGGGGTTCTGCAGCTTGAGCCCTCAGCATCTGAGCTAATCATTTAGAAATTCTGAAGTGGATCAGGCTTGTTTCTGAGGACCTCTACTTCCCTCCCTTGTTTTCCTCCTACCTAAAGTATTACATAAAAATGCTTATTTTGCTTGAGATATTATTTAATAAGTAACAAAAAATCTCTGAAAAGGACTTATGACACAACAGATTCTGAGGATGTTTTTAAAACATGTTAATTCTGAAATAACCGTAGACTGACAGGAACTTGGGAAAATACCACAGTTGAGTCTCCTGCCCTTGTCCAGCTTCCTCTGATGGCATAACCTTACATAACTAGATTAGTATTAAACTATAGATTAGCTTTGGTGTCTTATGACTCATGGCTATGGGTAGAGGAGTGAAGGATAAAAGGCCAGGTCTTCTGAGCCCACATCATCTTTGGTGTGTCACTAAATGGCAATTCTGGGTTAAGGCACTGCTGTGGCCACTCTGTCCCTTCAGAGCAAGGCTGGAGCTGCAGTTACACTTTATCCTATGCCTGTGCTATCTGGAATTCACTTGTGTTTTGGGCTAACACATGACTAATAGCCCTACATCTATAAGGAATTTTGCTGTTTTCAAGGCCTAGTTATTTGTGCCACCCCTCCTGGGGGGTAATCATTGTTCATGGGAAAAAGCATGAATCCAAATCACTCAAATCTTGACATTTATTAGTGGGAGCCCTGTAACAAGGCACACAATATCCTTGGGTCTTGCTGAATTGTTTCTACATGATTGTCATTGTGAAGATTTAATTTTCTTTCCTAGCAAACCCTGAACACACGGGCCCTGGGAAGTAGGCAGGATAAAATATTTGGTTCAGATTTTCACAAATTAAGGTTCAATGATGGCAAATTAACTGCTGAGAAGCATGGAACCAGGACTTAGCTCCACATCTGCACATGGTCAGACGGTGTCTTCCTTGATATCACATCACCTTCCAAAGTACCAGAGGTCAGGATCAACCCAAAACAACCCAGCACAACACTGCACAACACCACACCACAATACAATATAGTATAGCATAATACAATATAACAACCAAACAAGGCAAACAAAACAAACCCAGCAAATAGAGCATAGAATCCACAGCTCAGGGCAGCAGTGGAGGGTGAGCAGCCTGGCCCGATGTGTGGCTGTTGATGTCCTTTGCTGATATCCTTTGCTGTATGCACAGAAACTTAGATAGAGTTGAGTGATGGGCTACAATAAAGGTGGACTGAGCTTAATATGAGTTATTATTTGGTGGATTCTGCAAAAGTTCCCCCCAGTTGCCCAGATATTACAGTAGTCTAGAATTCAACTGCTCAGCTCTGTGTTACCATGTTTTGTTTTGTTTTTGATTTTCTTTTTTAAACCAAAAGAGAACTTCAATGTAAAAGGATGGTTCTGGTATTATCATCATCCTTATCACTTTCAAAGTTTTGATTCTGAAAATTTATTGCAGGGCAGTAGTGATGCATGCCTTTAATTCCAGCACTCAGGAGACAGAGTCAGGTAAAACTCTGTGAGTTCAAGGCCAACCTACTCTATAGAGTGAGTTCTAGGACAGCCAAGGCTACACAAAGAAACCCTTTCTAAAAAAAATACATTAAGAAATTAATTTAACAGGGGGAATTCTTATAGCCTGGAGCATCTTTGGTATCACATCAGTCAACATGCCTTCTTAACCTGCTCTGAACACTTTTTATACATCTTAAGTTCTTCCTACTGTAACATCTGTTGTAGAATATTCTTCTGGGTCTCTCAATCTATGCACCTCCTTGAGACTGAATAGGAATTGTTAAAATTGATCATTAATTTCAAAGAGCTTTTGCTGCAAATGTCAAAAGCTCAGGTATAGCTCGTGTGTGTGTGTGTGTGTGTGTGTGTGTGTATTTATTGCCCTGATACCTTAAATACTGGATTATAATTAGAACGATCCAGTCTTTTATTATGATTTGCAGTTTGAGATTTTCTTACTTTAGATAAAGTATGAATGTCAGAGTTAAGATTGAGATATAGAAAATTAAGAGCCGAATAGTCTCAGGGATTCCGGGTTATTTCTCTAGTTTTGAAATCGTCTCAATCTTTAACTATTTAGTTGTACTGTGGTCAGAGGGAAAAAAGAAAAAAAAATCATCAAAATAGATGCTATCAGAGTTAAGAGATTCAAGATGGACTGTGACCCTGAGAAATTCAGTAGAATATCTTAGTATAAACACCATGTTTGTAGAATTTGAGAGACAGAGAATATAAACATGCTTGTGTTTTAAATTTGATGACACTCACAAGCCCCCTTCCCCTGCAATCCTAATGTATTAAAGAGACTTAGAAACTTTCATTCTGATCTGGGGTAGGATTATTTCATTGTTATAACAAGCATAGATGTTTTCTTAACTCAGAGAGATGATTTAATGATGTATAATGTATAACAACCTTTTCCCTTAAATTTTAAATAAGATTAAAAAAACTATGGCTTAATATACAAAGGAAATTTGCCATTATAATAAAAGTAAAATGACTTTATTTTCTTGAGTCCCTATGCTTTACATTTCTTTATGCTTTCCCTTGCTTTTCTTTCAAGGAACAAGGCAAAAACCTGGCAAAAGAGTTACATGGCTACATCTCTGTGTGGATGTAGCACCTCACAGGATGGCAATGTGCTACAACCACATCGAAATAAACAAACAAATATTAGGACCACTCTGGGGTAGAGCAACGAGCATAGTCTTTTCACAGAACTTACAGACTCTCTTTAAATATTGAATTTTATCAGTGATAAAAGTTGGCTGTAATAAAGCATAGACTTATAAAATATGTTAGTTTTGCTTAACTTTTGACTATGGCAAAATATTCCAGTACAAATATCAGAAATATCCTAAGAAGAGTGATTCTAAAGTGAGTTTGCAATTTTTATCAGAGCATGCATTTTAGGTTAAAAGCATGAATGTAAGGAATGAACATTTGTACTTGAGACTATTTCACAAAGCACTAAGGCACATAAAATTAGACGCCGAGCATACTCACAATATTTTCCAATAATGAAGATGCAGAAGAAGAATGAACCAGATGCCATTTCCTTCTTTCTGAGCAACTGATTAATGAAAGATAAAACGTGGTCTTGGATGAGATGAGTCGCGCACAGCTCACAGTGGTTGTGCTATTTCTGTCTGCAGTCTTAGCAGCTATAAGGCAGATCTCTCTCTCTCTCTCTCTCTCTCTCTCTCTCTCTCTCTCTCTCTCTCTCTCTCTCTCTGTGTGTGTGTGTGTGTCTTTCCCTCATTCCCTCCCTTCCTTTATCCCTCTCTGCCCCTCCCTCTTTCCTCTCTTGAGTCCCTTTTCTGAAAATCTTACTATCTCTCTCTCTCTCTCTCTCTCTCTCTCTCTCTCTCTCTCTCTCTCTCTCTCTCTCACACACACACACACACACACACACACAGGGAGAGAGAGAGACACAGAGAGAGAGAGAGACAGAGAGAGAGAGAGAGAGAGAGGTGGTGAGGAAAGTTTCTGAGAGCACATAGGCTCTGTTTACACTAAACATTTTGTTTCTATGCTCTGCAAAAGTCTTCACATACATATATGGACATTGACCACGATGTTAGAAAGAACTTGACCTGAGGTAAAGCTCAAGCATGGTAACATTTTACCCCCTCTATGAATGCTTTTGTGGCACAGCTATAAAGGAGGAATTAAGGTGTGATTGCAGTGGCATTTTTAAATCTGTTTGGAAATTTGAGCATTAGATATGGCTCAAACAAAAAACATAAAAACCACATATCTCAAAATCCTTTTATACTCCTGGATTTTACTTTAGTAGAGACCTTGATATACTGTGGCTGAACACTAAAGTCTTCCTGGGTCCAAATCTTAGGGATTCTGACACTTTGGGGCTGGCACCTATTATCTGAACCTGGTTTTCAGGAATAAGACTCCTGTTCAGCAAGATGGCTCTGGGGCTCCACATAGGGCACACTGGATGTGTGGCACAGGCCCTAGTGCACAGCAGGTAACTACCAGATTGCAGCCATTCATGTGACAAGCTTTAATCTGGCCTGCATGGGAAGAAGAAAAGTATATGAATTCAAACCACACTTCTACGAGCAACATTTTGCCATAGCCAGAGTATACAATTCTTATTTTTGACTTAGTAGTGTATTTCTAGAATTACGGTCATCACAATCACATAAGGCTTTGAAAGGGGATGGAGAAAGGAGGGGTTAGAGGAAATGTCAGCTAAGGTAGAATGTGTGTGAAGCTGCTAGGGAACCTATGGTCTTGAACCCCAAAACAAAATATAATAAGTGTGGATTTTGAAACACATGTTATATATAAGAATTGGGAGGTGGGTGGGTGCATATATCACCAGCCAAAGATTTAAGCAGGGATGAGAGAAGTGGGTAAGGGGACGGAGGGATAAGGGCCGTGTTAACCAAATTAAGAGTATATGAAGAACCCTTAAGAAACCCACTATACTACTTTGAAAATGAATTAAAAAGTATAACCAAAATCCCGGCTGTGGTGGCACATGCCTTTAAGCCCAGCACTCAGCAGAAAAAGGCATGTGGATCTCTGAGTTTGAGGCCAGCCTGGTCTACAGAGGGAGTTCCAGGATATATCTATCCTGGAGTTTAAACAGAGGAAACACACAGGCATAAAAATGCTTTCCCCAGAGGACATGAGGTTTAAGTGAAAACCTGTGTTACCCAAGGCACAGGTTATCTCCCTATAAATTATTGGTCAGGAAGGCCCCTAGGCACTCAAAAAAGTATAGGTTATTGCCATTGCTCTTGTAACTAGATGGTAAGACTCTTGCTTGAAGACACCCACACTTTGGTTGTCGTGCCTAGAAAGTCAGATCTTGAGCTGACCAAGAAACATTTATTTCTTATAACAGCAACAGCTGTGAAGGCTACTGGGGGAGAAAAGGCATAAACAGTCTTATCCAGAATCCTGTCTGTGGCAATACTGACCTGCTAGACACGATGTGCCCATTGATGCAATGGTGGCAAGACTATTTATGAGAATAATCACCCACTCTGATTGGTTTGAGGTCTGTTACACAGAAGGGAACTCATACCTGGTAAACTCAGTCAAAACTCATGGTCATAATTCTCTTTCTATGAAATAAATTACTTCTACAGGAGAGAAAAGACAATTAAAGTGACTTTTTGGCCACTATTTAGAGATAGGCTTCACATATTAAAGTCGGTGAAACAAATTCTTTTAGAGTCTATTCTCTTCAGACATTGGAAAAGGCTCCTTGGGTGCAAAATTGCCTGTAGTGGAGAATTACTGTATTTTGGTTGTATATTCTCTTGAATAATGTTTAGACATTGTTTTGTTTTTGTGTTTTTGAGGCAGGGTTTTTCTGTGTAGCTTTAGCTGTCTTGAAACTCACTCTGTAGAGCAGGCTGTCTCTGAACCTGGAATTCTGCCTGCCTCTGCCTCTCATGTTCTGGATTTAAAGGTGTGGGCCACCACTGCCTGGCTAGACTTGTTTTTAAATGTCTGATTATTGACATCAAATTAATTTCACATAGACTTTGGATTAAAGTGAATTTTCTTGTTTTGCAATTGAAGACACACACACACACACACACATTGAAAAACAAAACTGAAAAGAGATGGAGTAGATTCTTCCTCCTTTTTGTGCCCATGCTGGTTGATTACAAACACGCTTGAGTGGTATGGAAGGATCCTTGGTGCCAGAGCCTCTGCATGGCTAAGCGTTGTCCTGGTTTTCCATCCAGATTTGGTGCTGATTTAGGCTAATAGAGCTGTGTCCTTTCTTATCTTGGGGCTTCTTTATGAAGCCTATAGAAGCACTGTGAGTAATAGCAAAGCCCTCTGCTTGAAAATTACAACCCAGGGAGTCAAGTCAGGAAGGCATTTTGGCCAGTCACACTGCCATCTGTTAGATCTCTGAGACTCCATGACCTTTTCATCCCTCCTCACCTAAAAGCCATCACTAGTTTGTCACTACCGTGTTCAACAGTAGAGATAGCCATTTTGTTAATGCTTTTTGATTGTAGACCTGAGTTTTCCCAAGGTCAGAAGCTCATGAGAGCTCACTCAGAGAGAGTCCATAGTTCACTAATCACAAATGAAGAACGTTAAGTACAACCCAAGGACAAAAGAAGCAATCTGTCAAGTTGCTCGTCCCGTGGTTCCAGTTCTATCACAGGTGACAGCTGCCAATCAATTAAGACTCTCGAAGCATTCATCATTCGTAAGTTCCACCCTAAGACAATTTTAGCTCTCTTAATTTAGCACTAATCGAACTACTCCAAAATGAGATGACTTCTGGAGAATGATATTGACAACATTGCTGAACATGGAATTGGGTGGCATAGTTAATAGGCACAGGTATTTCTAAAGATGTTTTATGAAAAAATCAAAACAAATTTGTCTTTGATGAAAAGTGACCAGAAACATTATTACTGCAGAAAATTATCCAGTAAGTGGAAAACCCAGTCCCAATTTATGTATTGGAAAATGTCCCTTTGAGGGATATAGCATGGAAGTAGAATTTAGTATTCTGCAGCAAAATTGATAGTTTGAAGAGGAGGAGGGCGGGGCTAAAAAGTATAGCTTTATCTCCCTCTGCATGTATATGGATGTGTATAGAAGCATATATGTATCTCTCTATCATTTGAAAGTAAAGAAAGTAAATGGTGTTTGTTAAGTACAAACTCTCGGAAGACCTTAGGATTATTAGCTTTGTCTTAATTGGCTTCCTTGTTCTCCTATTATAGTCTTATTCTACTTAAATTATGCTCATCTGATTTGAGTCCAATAGTATATGAGTCTTGGATATGACCATAAGCAGCAATATGGTATATTGACTGGGAGCCTCCAACCAAGATGGGAGATTTTAATCTCAGAAAAGTTGCTACACAAAGCTAAGCTGTTGTAGTTTATAGTTTGATGTGACTGTACAGTGTGCAAACAAAAGACGTTGTAAAAAATGACAGTCTATTTTTTTCTTTGAGATACCTTACTATGTACTCAGATTAGCCTCAAACTCATAATCCTACTGCCTCACCATCTCCAGAGTCCTGGTATTGCAGACACACACCACTATAATGGACTAAGAGAATTATCTTTATTGTATTTAATTATAAGATAGTTTGATTTTAGAACAGGGATGCCTTATAAAAATAAACGTGAGCTACAGATACAATTTTTAAGGGTTTTTTAGAACCTATATCAAAGAAGTAAAATAAAAGTCAAAGGACTTTAGTTTGAAGTATAAATTTTATTAAGATCAATATACCCCAAATATTAACCTTATACTGAATGCTACATGGTTCTTATAGGCTCATATGTTTGAATACTTGGTTCTCAAATGGTAGCACTTTTTTTTTTGGTAGGTTGTGAAACCCTAATAAAATGGGAAATAGAAAATGCCCAGATGTAAAGGATGTGAGCAAGAGTTCATTGCTACAGGTTTGAGGGAGTCTCCTTTCATTATATCTTTTCTGTTGTGAGAGACTGTACCTTAAACCATGAGTCCAAATAAACATGTTCCCATTGCCTTCCTTCTTGTAAGGTGTTTGGTCACCGTAAGAATTAAAAATAGCTAAGATACAAAGAGGAGGAGGGAGAAGGGACTATGGCAGCTCAAAAAAAACATTACGTGCATGTCTGAAATTCTCAAAGAATAAGTGAAAATATTATACTCAAAATCAAAGTAATGAATACACAAAATTGGTACCAGATATAAAGTCATTGCTCTGACTACTTACCTCACTTGTTTGATTTATAAGCCTTTGGAACTAATTTGTGGGAGGAATGTGGAAGAGTTTAGGCTTGCCGGCTAGAGAAGTCCTAAAGTGCCGTAAGCAGAGATTAACGGGCCATTAAGGAGGAAACTCAGAAGACCAAGATGCTGATAAAAATGTGAACAGTAAAGACTGGTCATATAAAGTTGGAGAGAAAAACAAAGACTCTATCAGGAACAGGCCTAGATGTCAGTCATGCTACATCCTGACTGCATCCTGTGAATGTCCCCAGAACCCTCCAGTGATAGTAAACTTAAAAGTAATGGACTAAATTTGCTTAGTGGAAATTCCAAGACAGTAAATCATTCAGCCAGCGGCATGGTTTCCACTGCATTTACTCAGATTTCAGTAAAAGAGATTAAAGAAAATGGAACAGAAGATATGAGAAAGTTTTTGGTGAGGGAAGGATTTAGAGTTGTAGGCAGGACCTGTGCTGACAGAGATGGTATTTTTAAAACGATTAGTGCAGTTCAGAAAAACTCATACTTTGACGCAGTCAATGAAGACCTCCAAGGAGTAAACACATCTACAGAACATTTATTTTTTAAAAAAGAGTGCTTGAACAAAGAAACTCTCCCCTAAGGACATCCTTCTCAGTAGGACTTCCTAGAGAAGTCTTTTCATAGGTCATCTTTGAAAGCACATAGAGTAGTGCTCCAACAGGGCTAAGGCATGTGTCCAGCTATCAGTAGAAACTGACATAGTCCATATAGTACTGATTTTATAGGCATGAAAACTGTAAGAGTTGGAGGGCTATAAAGACTTTCATCAAGGTTCCCAAAAGCCAACAAGGTTAGGTGATAGGAAGTAAGGTGTAATTCCCCTATAGAGCTTCTGAGACAGCTACATGGGAAGCTGTAAGGGTGAAACAGAGACCCCAGTGCACTGGAGATGCCTTTAAGAAGCTCGTTGAGGCGAGCTCGGTGTATCAGAAGGAACTGGACTGAGATAGAGAAGTAGGTAGGTAGGTAGGTAGGTAGATAGATAGATAGATAGATAGATAGATAGATAGATAGATAGCATGTGTGTTGCAGGCAACAAAGGTGGAAGAGTGAGCAATCCAGCCCTACTTGCAGTCCAAATGAGGCCATCACTATCTCACAGATGCCAGATATGGGCTTTGAGGTTTGATTATGTCCTTTTGAGCTTTGCTCTGATAGTCTTTCAAAGATAATATTTAATCTATCCTATTGTATTATAAATACATAAGTTTATTTATTTATTTTAATTGAAAATAGATTCCTCTCTCATACAATACATCCTTACTACAGTTTCACCTCCCTCCATTCCTTCCAGCTACCCCTCACCTTCCTTCTCCCACGGATCCATTTTGCTCTGTTTCCTCTTCAGAAAAGAGCAGGTCTCTAAGAGACAACCACCAAACAGGACAATACAACCAAACAAGATGCAATAAGACAAGACAAAAACCCTCATATCGAGGCTGGACAAGGCAACCCAATAGGAGGAAATGAGTCCCATGAGCAGGCAAAAGAGTCAGAGATACACAGCTGCTCTCCCTGTTAGGAGTCTCACAAAGACACCAAACTATCAGCCATAACATGTACTCAGAGAACCTGGTCGAGACCCATGCAGGCTCCAAGCTTGCTGCTCCAGTCTCTGCAAGCCCATAGGAGCCCTGCTTAAATGATTCAGTGGGCCATGATCTCCTGGTGTCCTCCATACCATCTGATTTCTAGAATATTTCCTCCCTTTCTTTTGAGAGGAGGTACTCAAAGGTGATCTTTCATTTAGACTCTTTCTGTGCATAATGTCTGGCTGTGTGTCTCTGCTGCCAAAAGAAGCCTGTCTGTTGATGACTGGATAAAGCACCAATCTGTGAGCATAGCAGATTATCATGAGGGATCATTTCATGTATTTTAGTTTAGTTTAGGTTGTTCTGTTTGGTTCTACCCTAGGTTTCTGTTGCCCAATCTCCTGTTCCTGACCACCCATGCAGTATGAAACATGGGCTCCCTCTTGTGGAGTGGGCCTCAAGTTAAGCCAAACATTGGTTGGCCACTCCCACTAGTTCTGCTCCACCATTGCCCCAATACATCCTTCAGGCGGGATAGACTGTAGGTGGAGAGCTTTGTGGCTGTGTTAGTGTCCAGGTTTTCCTTTCCATAACCTATAGAGTACCTCCCTGCACCAAAGAGACCAGAACCTAGGGGTGAATGTTCCATGCAGGCACCAGCCAGACCTCTCAACCATCAATGGGCTATGTAGAGTTATTCTAGCAAGGGGACCCCACTGTCAGTTTTCAGAGATCAAACCTCTGTCCTAGCATCAGCCTGGATTGTTTGGGGATCTCCACAGGACCCCTTGGCCAACAACTCAACCTAATGTAACCCAGTCCCACCACTGGGAGCCTTGCCTGGCTACAAAAGATGACCAATTCAGATTCGGTAAACATAACTTATTTTTGACAGAAAAAAAATTCATGTGAGATTGGCTTGAGTTTAGAAGAGGCTTTGGACTTTTGTATTTTATGTGCATCATTTTATAATACATCTTATAAATAATGTCATCTAAATGATAACACACCACATCTAGCCACTGTCTTTACCATCAGTTAGCATATGCTAGGCTGGGACACACTGACAGCCACCCCCGCTTGAAACTTATTTCTCTCATTATGCTCAGTCAGAGAGACTCAAGCTGACAAGACTCTGGCTGGTTACACAGTCCCAACAGTTCTGTGTGTGGGGGAAGGTGACAAATAATGCCAAAGGCATAAAACCCAGAGGCGATTGTCTAATCAGAGTCTGTGTCTCATTTGCATTCTAATTAAGCGTATAGTACCGTTTCTCTTTACTTGAAAAGTTTACCAAACAGTATGTCTAATAATCTTTTCACAGCTTATTTGATATAATTTTTACACAAAACCCTTTTGCTTTATGATTACACATCCATTCAAGTCTCTTCCTCTGTAGCCTTTAGTTTCAAAGTATATTGGAAGTTTTATGATAAAATATCACATACTAATAAATATTTCTACAAAACTTTGGAATATCTTTGAAATACTTCTCAAATATTGCTATCAGTAATGGAATATGCCTCTGTATTACATTTTTTAAAAAGCATTTTACAAGTTCTTTAAGAATTTCATACATGTTTCAATTATTTTCATCTCTCTCTCTGCCAAATCTTCAGATATGAAGGGATTTTTTAAAAACTAATAGCTAATAATAATAACTAAGTTACTGGCTACCCAGTCTGGGACAAAGGTATCTTATCATTTTTCACCCCTCACTGCTAAACATAATTCTCACTATGAGGAGAATGAGAGGAGTTATTTTGAGCTAATGCACATGGCAAGGACCTGGGATCGTGGATACAGACAGGCCACTCCCAGTCATGTGTTCCAGGACGGAGGCAGGCAGTGCTATGCCCTTCCGTAGTCACCAACAGAAAACAGTCACAAATCAAGATATTGTCTGAACCCATTGAAGAGCATTAGGGAGGCAGGTCACAGCACAGTGAGGAGACCTGTGTGATCATCTGGTGACAATCGCAGCTTCTGGGGTAAGAGTTAGGAGTCTGTTAGTACATTCCAAAGGCTTTACCTGATTGTTGAAACCATGGTAGGTCAGACAGACACAGAGGTGCCTATTAATGGCTACTGAGATGGATAAAGATGAGCCGAGGTAATGTGGCTTGGGATCTGCACCATTCTAACTCTCATATCACCAGAGTTGTAATCATTATCACTCATTCCTGAAGAATCTTTTGGAAAACTACACTGCATTATATTTGTGCACGTATGTATGTGGGAGGGGCTTGGAGTGTAATGGCACTGTACATATGTGGAGGTAAGAGGCAACTTGAGAAAGTTGGATCTTTCCTTCCGTGTTACACAGGTCCAGCAGATGGAACTCACCTGGTTAGGCTTAACAGCAAGTACTGTTAGGGAAACTTCAGTTTCCTCCCCAGTCAGCAATGCTCCCATGTTAGCTGCTTTACTGTGTCTTCCTCTTTTCAATTCTGAACTAGTTGGATTAACTGGAGTGCAGGTGGCAGGAATCCAGCTCAACTGAGGTCCACAGATCTATCCTGACTCTGCTTCTGACCTCCCCGTCCTGCACCTCTAGCCTTCCTCTCCTCATCTCTTCACTTCCTGTTCTCTCTTAGCTTAGAAAGGCTTTCACTGGGTGCTTGGCTAAACGGCTGCTGGTGAGCGCTGGGTTTTTCCCTTTTCAGCTTCATCGGAGGAAGGAAGCACCTTCAAGGTTCTCAAGAGCTAGCGGCACTGTTCTATGACTAGGTTACAGCTTTGATCTAAACTAAGAATTGCGTTTAGGTCTCATGAGCTTACTGATCTGAGACTATTATGAACCGTTCTTGATTATGGGACACAGCTGACTAATAGACTAATGGCCAAAAAGTTGAAGGCCAAATTTATGGTTTAACCACTGTACTGAAGTCTCCTAGGCCAGAATGTGTAAAAGGAAATCATACGAGGCCTGAAGAAGACACGGAACATGTTATGAGTTAGTGGAACCGCGTGTGTTGATTCTCACTTGCAAACCTAGAACTAGAGATGTTGAGGCAAGAGGATTATGTCTTTGAATCCAGCCTAGACTTCACTGTGAGCTACAAGTCAGCCTGGGATAGATTGTACTAAAAACTAAACAATACAGAGTCACAACAACAATAAAACAAAGCAAAACAAGGTAACAGTGGAAATGGGTAAGAGAAGAGTGAGGTGGGGAGAGGAGTAGAGACCAAGGGAAAGAAACTGTCAAAGGAAAACCCAGCTAGCAACACAGGGATCATCAGTCCAGTAGGCTAAGACTACTGTGAGTCAGTGTTTGTCACACAAGGAATGTACAACCATCCTCACAGTCTCCATGCAAGTGCTAACTACGTTATTATGTTATTAACTATGTTAACTATACAATTTAGCTTATGAGTTTTCCACGTGAAGATAGATAGGTTCTGTTATATTATATTTCTTCTGTTGAGTGGAGACTCACCAGACTCTACTAATAAAACAGCTTCTTGGCACAAGCAACCCTGGTAGCGAGGACAAAGACACACCTTTTATTTCTCACTTAACCTTCAGAATGAATAGTTCTAACTGGAGCTCTTAGGATATTTCATCTGTGTCCCAGATAACTTTCTATTACTCATGTTTGGGTATCAGGCAGTAGCCATAGAAACCTCTCATCTACTGTTGCTTCTAGAGGTTAGTGGACCACGTCACACAACTGCATCTGATTGTGAAAAAGCTAATGAAGATAGATTCTGGGTCCCTTGTTGGTATCATGGTCTCAGGATGCTCTTCACTTTCTAAAATACAAAGTGACATCCCCCCCCCCGCCCCCAGCCTGTCTATCACTAAGCACATCAACTAGTCACATACCTCACCATATTATTTATAAGGTTGTAAGATTCATGTAAGTGTCGGAACCAGGTGAGGCAGAGAGAGGATGCCAAGTACCCAGCAGCTCCAGTCATACCACTGACAGGCAAGTCATGGAATTTCTCCTGCAAGCTACTTCATTAGTAGAGTCTGTAATAGAAGAAGTAATAGAATTGTAATAGAATGTAATGTAACAGAATCGATCAGTCTTCATGTAGAAAATCATGAGCTTGACTGCATAGCTTTATGCTTTCTTAGCATGATGGTGGCCATTGTGCTGGTTGTGGTTACATTCCACGTGTGGTGTGACATAAACACCACGTGATTGGGGGAAGTCAAACCAGAAACACCACGAGAAAAACTGATGAACACTTAGAGTGTTGAGCGCTGATATTTACTGGATGAGAAGGATAGATGGGAGAAGAATCGAGCCCCAGAATGGGGGCTGTCTGGGTTGATTTAGAGTGCGGAGCCTCTTGCATTTGAGGTTGTCTCTAAGCAGCTGGTGAGATCTTGTGGGGAGCATCTGAGGTTGAGCACCCAGAGTGGTGGATGTGGAGGAGAGGAGCTGGAGAGCATGGTGCTGTGGTACAGGATTACGAAAAATAGGTTGGTTATGTGATGATGTGGATGTAGGTGCTCCGTTTCAGCATACTCCACCGATGGGCAACCCTACCCACTTTCTTAACTATAGTGACTACACACATGACTCACCTTCATGTTAACCAGCAACTACTCACCAACTCCAACAATTCATTCATTTTGTTAATTTTAGCCAAATAGTTTGTAAGTCCACACTGCACAGTTGTACTTTTTATATTTTTCAGAGGAAGAGAAAGCATCATCCAAGCACACGTCCTGGCGGGGTTGTTGCTAAGAGCATGCCTAGTTATTAACTGAAACATTAAATCCTAAAAAGCAAATTCATCCAAAGATATGTCACGACAACAACAAATTCTTTTTATCTTATTTAACCATGCAACTGAAGGAATTCATTTCAGAGTCAAATACTGGCAGGCAGCAAAACAAGCATGAGTTGTCGCTTCAAAAGAAAAAAAAAAACCACCCTGCATTGGTAAATATAAAAATGTATGGAGTGTGAAATCAATTAAACTTAAATTTAAACACACAGACTTAGTAATTGGCAGTTTCAAATCCTTCATTACTAAATGAAAATACTTCCTTTGCTGTTGATGTTCACCATGTAATTTATGAAACTAATATTTGGTACAGTTATTGCAATGATAATATTTTTTTACTTTCTGTGTAGTAAATATTTAGTTCTCTCAGGTGTATTGATTTTTTTAGTTATTATGCTAGAAATGGTAAGAGATACTTTGAACTGTAAAATTTAACAGGTAGTTTCAGCTTAACGAGAAGAAATTATACAGAATTGGTAGAAACCATAACTTTATTAATCTCCTTAGAAAAATTCACGTCATATATAATGCATATTATTTTTAAAGTTTTGGAGAAATCCTTAAATATGTGTGAAAAATAATTTAAGACAAAATCTTATCTATCCTAGGCTGATCTTGAACCTGTGTCCCTCTAGTCTCAGCTTCTGAGTACAGGGATTATAGGTATACACACCACCACACCTGGCTTTGTGAAAGGATAATTTAAACGAGTTTTTATTTTAATTCAGTATAATTTCTTTAATTGTATGGTACGTTGAATCGAAAAATTCATACTCTTTCCAAAATTGCCAAGCTAAAAATAAGTGGCTATGCCTAAACTTCTAAATATGAAGACAAAAAAGCGATTCAGTGTGCTGATGCTAGGCAGACGTTTGATGTTTAAGAATGCATACTGGGGCCAGAGAGATGGCTCAGCATGGAAAAGTGCTTGCTGAACAAGCCTGCCAACATCAGCCTGAGCTCCCGAGATCACAAGGTAAAAGGACAGAACCAGTTGCTAAGTTGTCCTCTGATCTTCCTACCACGCTGTGATGCTCCCAGTAACTATCATAAATAAAATAAAAATTAGAGTCGTAAGAACAAAACAAAACAAGAATAGATACTTACATGACTGTTACTCACTAAAACTCACTTAAGAAAACTCATGAGGTCAGAAGATAAATTTTACTGTTAGAGGTATGAATGTTTTCATTCTATTTAACAATGACTGAAAAGATTATTTATTTTATTTATCCTCTCATGTATTACATTCAGACCCAAGTTTCTCCTCTCTCCTCTCTTCCCAGTACTTTCCCCTTCTCCTCCTCATAATCCATTCCTTCTCTGTTTCCCTTCAGAAAAGGGCAGGCCTCCCAGGGATAGCAACCAAATAGGGTATATCAAGTTGCAATAAGACTAGGCACCTCCCTCATCTGAAGGCTGGAGGAGGCAATTCAGTGGGAAGAAAAGGGTCCCAAAAGCAGGTAAAAACTTCAGAGTCAAACTCCACTCCCACTGTTAGGAGTCCTACAAAAAGACCAAGCTACCCAACTGTAACATATATGCAGAGGGCCTAAGTCAGAGCCATGCAAGCCCCTGATGTTCAGTTTCGTCTCTGTGAACCCTATTTATTTGTTTTTTAAATCACAGTATTTGTTCCCTTCTTGGATCTCTCTGATGGTTATTACAGTTGTTTTTAGAGAAGCGATGGGCCCAATGGTGTGTGGCTTAGTGATCCCCTCTGGTTAGTCACCATACTCATTCAAGCTTGAGAACCACCAGTGGTTCTCAACCCCTTCTGATGTTGTCTGTGTGATGAGAAGATGACAATGTTTTTGTCTCCATATTTAGACTCTTCTCTTTCTTAGAGTAGAAAGAGTTGACCTGTTAAGGGATATCTCTCTCCCAGATCATTGGAAAAACATGAATGATGTCCTTGAATTGCTTTGGAAATCTGTGCTTTGGAGATGAAACCACAGTGATGCAAGATGATGACAGGGTGGATATGTGTATTTCATTTCCAGAAAAAGAGAACTTGAAAGCAGTTATAAGTGATCACTGGCTTTGCATCAGATGATACAAAGAAATCAAGGTGGTTTGGTGCCTCATTTTTATGTCTTTTTATGTGCAAACATTGAACCACACATAATAATGTCTCTGGTATGAACCTTTAAGATCTGCTTACTTAAGTGATCTCAAATATTCAGTATAACATGGTTAGACATACTTGCTGTGCTGTATCCTCTGTCTTCAAAGCTTATTTACCTAGTATAACTGAAACTTTGACCATCACCTCTCTGTTCTCTTTCCTGTTTCCAGCTCTTATCACCACATTTTTCTGGTTGGATAAGTTTGCCTAGTTTAAATTCTGCATGTGACATTATATAGAATTTGTCTTTCTGAATTTGATTTATTTCACTTAACGTGCTAACCTCTGTATTCATCCAGACCATTACAAATGGCAGACATTTTTAAAGGCTGCTTATTAATCTCCCACTAGACACATATTTCAAATTTTCCTTATCTGTTTACCCATCTAATAGCTTAAACTCTGACTTTATGCTATGTGAGTCTGGTGAGAGATGGAGAACATGTGTAAGCAGAAGAGATACATACACATTTATGTCTTCCATCCCTTGACTTTCCCTTTGCCTATAAACCTTTGCAAAACTCAAGAGCCACAGAGATGCAGCAGACACGATTCATGGGAACTAATCAGAACCCAACGGGAGCACAAACACAATGTCCCGTTTATGATGAACTGGGGAGTTGTTTACCATGAGAGGTTTGCTCTCCCTTAGAATTAGAAATGTCTCAAAAGTGGACGACGGCATTCTAAGAAATAGCAATAGCCAGGAACCACCAGCGTGGTGTTCCTCGCTATTCTTGCTGCTTCTCTTTACAAGCTAACAATTGGAAAATCATGACAGAAGAGAAATTGAAAAGCAGAGCTATATTGGGCAGGATGACACACATTTCGAACTATCACACTGGGAATAGGAGACCAGAGGACCCCTGGAGCTAGAGATGGTCTAGCCAAAGTGGCAAGCTCCAGGTTTGATGAGAGACCATGTTTTAAAAAAATAATGTTGGGCACAGTTGTAGAGACAGCTCAACAATTAAGAGTACTTGCTGCCCTTGCAGAGGACTCCAGCTTGGTTCCCAGCACCCACATGGTGGCTCACAACTGTCTATAATTCTAGTTCCAAGAAATTCGACACCGTGTTCTGGTCTCTGTGGGCAGCAAGCAGGCATGTAGTCCACATGGGCAAACAAACATCCTGTAAATGTTAAAAATTTTAAAAAGAAGATGGAGAGTGAGAGATTGAGGAAGACACAGCATTGAGTCAGCCTTTGACCTTTATATGGGCACACACACGCAAGTGTCACACAAACATGGACACACATACATGGACCAAAGGGAAGACGTTCCTAGTTTCTTGTTGTTTAAGTCTTTCCTGATTTACCAGTAAGCCAAAGGTCAAGGATGCCCACGGACTGTAGTAAGAAAGGAAAAGTAACAGCAGGGGTTCACACAATGTTTCCTTTGTTTTTCTAAGAGCAAAATAAATATTCATGTGTGAACCATGAAATATGAATTTTGTAATTTTGATGATCTTGCATACAAGGTAAATGTTCTTATATTTAAATTTTAAAACTGGACTGGCATAATAAAAAAAATAATGCCAAAATTCATGTTAACAATTTAAATTTTTAATTTTTTCCTATGATAACATTAACAGACAATAAAATCACAGTATTATAATAAAGGCATACAGAGAAGCTACATATATTAACTTTGTATATGATTTTATAATGTATTGTACAGACTAAAAATGGAAATGTCCTCCTGTTTTTTGAAAAAGAAGGAGCGAGCTTTCCTTTGGCACCTGGTCTGCAGGGTCCGTCCCTGGCTCTGTGCTGGCATAAGGCAGCACAGAAATGCCAGATTTCCATCTTTTCTTATGAGTTCATATAGGAATGAGGCTGTTACTGCTGCTTTGCCTTTCCATACAAAGCTAAGAATTGCTCTTTCAAGCTCTGTAAAAACTTGTGTTGGAATTTTGATGGGAATTGCATTGAATCTGTAGATTCTTTTGGCAAGATGGCCATTTTCACTCTTAACCCTACTGATCCATGAGCATGAGAGACATTTCCATCTTCTGATGTCTTCTTCAATTTCTTTCTTCAGAGACTTGAAGCTCTTGTATACAAGTCTTTCACTTGCTTGGTTGGAGTTACACCAATATAGTTTATATTATTTGTGCCTATTGTGAAGGGCGTTGTCTCCCTAACTTCTTTCTCATCCTGTTTATTGTTTTTTTTTTTTTTTTTTTTTTTTTTTTTTTTATAAAGGAGGACTACTGAGTTCTTTGAGTTAATTTTGTATTCATCCACTTTGATAAAGGTGCTTGTTTATCAGCTATAGAAATTCTCTGGTAAAATTTTGGTGTCACTTATATGTATTATCATATCATCTGTGAATAGCCATACTTTGACTTCTTCCTTTCCTATTTGTATCCTCTTGAACTTCTTTTCTTGTCTTATTGTTCTAGCTAGAACTTAAAGTACTATATCGAAGAGATAGGGAGTGAGTGGGCAGCCTTGTTTTGTCCCTGGTTTTAGTGAACATACCACTGTTCCTAAGAGTATTCATTTTTAGACAAACCTTTAAACAAGCAATATATTGAATGGGTAAATAGCATAGCGGTCTGCCATGCTCAAGAGCCTGTGTTCTACACATAGCAACACATACACACACACACACACACATACACACACACACACACAGAGAGAGAGAGAGAGAGAGAGAGAGAGAGAGAGAGAGAGAGAGAGAGAGAGAGAGAGGAGAGAGAGAGGTGGTAGTGGTGGGGAGGGACGGACAGAGACAGAGACAAAGACAAAGACAAAGACAAAGACAAAGACAAAGACAAAGACAAAGACAAAGACAAAGACAAAGACAAAGACAAAGACAAAGAAAGACAAAGACAGTGAAGCAAGCAGCTTTAGTTTCTAAGCTCTCTGTTATAAAGGCCTTGAACTGTTGTTACCCAGTGGTTTCCCTTATCATCTGGCTCATTCACTACCCCCACTTGCACCTCAAAAAATAGAGTTTGATACTTTCCTTTTGCAGAGTTGGGGGTTGAGAAATAAGGCCTTGCACACGTGGGACAGTCACTCAACACTAAATCACTTTAAATGTTTTAAAGTCAAATTCAAATGTTGTTATGGTAAGTGGAAATGTGAAATGTTTGACCCTAAATGACATTTCTTTTAGCTTTGTAATTAATTTAGGACAAATATTAAACATGGCTTTAATAATAGTAAGGAAATGTGTATTTTCAGCAATGATTTTTTTTCTGTGACTTTGAGGAATAAGATATTTAATTGGAAATGGGTTAAAATTACTTCTGTTCTTTTTGTTTAAAGTGACTAGTAAAACAAATTTCCTTTTTCTTAATGGACTCTTACAGCGCCTCATTTAAGCACCCCAGGCGCCTTTTCAGTGTTTGGCTTGTTATGAAGACATGCTCCTCTGTATACTTTAGGAGTGGTTAGTAGTGCTGCATCTTTTCCTTTTCTAAAGTACAGTAAAAGGATGATGTTTGTTAAAAATAATTACTAGTAACAGATTCCAAGACTGCACAGAAAGTTTGCTAACTTAATTTGTTTGGTGACTTTGTTGCTGAATTCTGTTTCTCCTGCATCTGTCTCATATTCCACAATGGCCCCATGACTCTATTGTTACTTGAAATATAAGGAAATAAACTGGAGAATTTTTTTCCCATTTGTTTATTTAGCCATCCAATAGGAAACATTTAAGGATGAAATTTAAAAAAATTTAGAGAGTCTTTAATGCAAGGCACTGCATCTTTCATTGAACATCTCAACTAATCATTCCTTTTGCTCCAAACACTCAGATTCAGGGTTCCTGCCCACAACAGGAGGTTTCCTGTCAGTGGGGGAGATGCAGGAGCACGGATGGATGAACCAAGGGGTCAGAGAGGGCCTCACTTGAGAGTTGACTCACTAGTAGCCTGAATGGTCACATGGACTTTCTCCTTCTTGAAAGGTTTCTCCTTTCTTGCTGGTAACTTCCCAGCTTCTGCTCCTGCATCAGGAATGTCATAATCTTTAGAGCATGCTTCCGGGCCACCTTCACTTCAATCCAAAATCTCTGGCTCAAAACCTTTTTGAATAGCAAACTTCTGGGGCTCCAGAGAGTACCGGCTCAATGTTGGCACTCTGTTTCCTCTACTTGTTGATTGGGCTAGATGTGAGTGAGTCGTTCTGTGCTCTTGCCATCACTACCAAAGGCTGTGACTGCTGCCATGCTTTCCTTGTCATGACCGGGTGCATCCTCACACTGCAAGCCAGACTAAACCATTCCTTCCTTAAGTTGCTTCTTGATGGGTATTTGATCACAGCAACAAGAAATATAACCAATACAGAAAATAGGTTATTGAGAAGTGGATGGTTGTGATAAACTTTCATATTAGTTAGTGAAGATACAGGGGAGAGTTAGAACTGTGGGCTGAAGAAGCTTTAGAATGCTGTAAGCAGAATTAAGAGAACATCCTGCTTGAAGTTTGGAAGACCAGAATGCCAAAAGAAATGTGGACAGTAGGGACCTGCCTTATGGGATTTTAAAGGGAAACACATACTGTGCTGGGAACCTATAACCTGACAAAGAGCTAGCCTCTGCCTCAAAAACTTAAGTGAGGCTGAATTTGAAATTCAAAGACTAAGCTGTTTGGTGGGGGAAGTTGGAAGACAGTACAACCTTTGGGCTATTGTGTGATTACTGCCCTCTGACCTCAGCCAGACTTACGGTAAGCGAATGGAACAGAATGACTGGAAAATGTGAAGTTTGGTGAGGAAAGAATATGATTGAGTTAAATGTGAAATCAGTCCAAGTGAATTTACATATGTTTCTTGAAGCAGAGCTGGAAAAATGGGAGGATCTAAGTCTGATAGAACACAGGTAATGGCATCAGGAGCCTAAGATAGATCTGAATACAGAGTTACAGTTTTATGTGTTTTAGGCTTTGGTCTTGCTTTAGTCTAATCTTCAATTGCCACCATCCTATTCTTCTCACCTGCAGTGGGAATATTTACTCTGTGCCACTTTACATTGTAACTATGTGACTCATACTTGTAAATTTGAAGATATTTGGTCCCCAGTTGGTAGAACTGTTTGGAAAGGATTAAAAGGTGTGATTTATTGGAGGAGATGTGTCACTGGGTGTGGGCCCTGAGGTTTCAGAAACCCATATCATATTCTCTCTCTCTCTCTCTCTCTCTCTCTCTCTCTCTCTCTCTCTCTCTCTCTCTCTCTCTCTCTCTCTGTGTGTGTGTGTGTGTGTGTATGTCTTGCACTTGTAGATTAAGGTGTAAGGTCTCAGCTACTGCCCTGACAACAGCCATGTCTGACTCCCGTGCTCTCTGCCATGATGGCCACGGATGTATTCTCTGAATCTGTTAGCTCTAAATAAACCATTTAATAAGTTGCCTTAGTCGTGCATCTCTGCACAGCAATATAAAATTAAGTAAGAGATGGATGTGGTGGTGCATCCCAATACTCAGTAGACATAGGCAGGCAGATCTCAGTGAGTTTGAGGCTAGTCTGGTCTACATGGTGAGTTCTAGGACAGCCAGAGATACATAGTGAGACCTTGTTTCAAAAAGAAAGAAAAGAGATGAAAAAGGCAAACAATAGTCTTGTATAACTTTTAGAGGATTAAAAGAAACTTCTCCTAATTACTCACAGTATTTAAGTGGGTCCATGGAACGTGAGCGGAGGTCCCTCCTTACTTTCTTTCTGTTGTCAGTTTCAGCCACAGGAAGAACTCAGTCTTCTCTCCTCAGCACAGCACTAGTGTATTTTCTTGCCAGCTGTATCCATTGCTTGTCCCAAAAGCATTGCTTAAGAAAGTATGAGAGGAACTCATACTATTTCAGTTCCCACTACATTTTCTCTTCTCTTCCACCTCTGAGTTTCTCTTGCATAGTATATCTTCAGGAGAAGCAGCAGCATTCACTGGGGTGGAAGCCCATGTCACTGGCACATCTGTGTCTCTGCCTCTGTTTATGTGGGATCAAACCTTCTTCCTATTCCCAAGAGCCTTCACAGCTCTCCCTCGACCATTCATCGTGCCCCCTGTTCCGCAGCTTCGCTAGTTGTTTCCATGTGGATCTCTCCTGCGTGTCTTCAGAAAGAGGGACTAGTACAGTGACCCCAAAGGATGTGATCAATGTTTGGAAGCTGTTCAGAAAAACAAGTCCATTTGCTGATATGGGATTCCCAGGGAGTGCTGAGGGTCAGTCAGTTCTCAGTAGAAGGAAAAGTTCCCTTTCTCTCCCTAAACCTCTCACGAAATATTAAGGGTTAAGGTAGTATCCCATTGTAATTTTCCCCTCTAACCTGAAGCCAGTTATTAAATTTCTCATTGCCTTCTCATTGACCAGTGAAATTGATTCAGTTTCTTTAATTTCGATATATTTGCATATGTATGACTATCCTTTGAATCTTTCCAATATTTTTCTCATACATTTTAATGTCTAATTTCAAACTAGATGTTGAATTTTGGTAATTTTGTGAATTCCTCAATTAAATGTTCTTTTGGGGGCCCTTGTGATGGAAAGGAATTAGATTTATATAGAACACAATTAGGCAAAGACATTTCAGGCAATATTACAGAATGTAAAAATAACATATCACAGACATCAAGTTTAGGGAATCAGTATATATGGGGCTGATAGTGGTAGAAAAGTGTACGATCAATTGTTAAGCTGAGTTCTAACTGTATGTAGACCAGTGGTTTTGAGGCCCCCCTCCCCCCCAGAAAGTCTTAATTAGAAAGGATTAGTCAGTGAAGGAATACACTGCAGAGACAAACCCTTCAGCCTTTCCCCCCCCCCCTTAGTCCTGATTGTTATTTGTGCAATAATGAGCTTTTTCTAATTTCCCCCACAAGGAATGATGTTTAGGTCTGACTTTCAGCTTCCACAGCATTTCTAATTTCCTTATGTTCCCCACAAAATATTATTAAATCTAGGATTTCAGGAAAGATTTAACAATGAAACATAAAATCATCATTATGGGTATTACTTAAATAGTACAACGTTTAATGGTCTGCAGAAAGGCTCTGACATGAACTGTTCTTTAGAAGGGCATTACGGGGAGAGCTATAGTATTCTGCAGATAGTGATGATAGGAAGGATGAGAGGAAGCTTTGGGGCACAAAGAAGAGCTTCATTAGCAGAGACAGCCATCATGGAGAGTACGATGGGGTTCCCGAAGGGAGACACAGTTGCTTCAGTGTCAGAGAAAGAAGAGAGTATCTTACATTTATAGGTGTCTAGAGAAAAGGGTGCTCTAAGATGAGACATAGCTTTTACAAGAAGGAATGTGTTACTTGGAGGCATTGCTATTTGGAGGCATTATATGAGAACTAAGGCTGTAGCTAAAGGCTATCTATTGGGCTGGACAATGAAGTAATGTTTGTCTGTAGAGGCTGAGATGGAGCAGGGTCCCTTGTTAACATTTGCTGCTGGATCTGCGAAGAGACAAGTGCAGCTATAAGTAGGTGTGGTTAGGTTTCTTCCATGATGTCATATCTTCTCTCTTGAAATGGATGTGTCCAAAGTCACAGGTTCTGATCTAAGAGAAGATTATGAATAAAGTTATTATATACTTTTTATTGTTTATATTCTCATGTCAAAATTCAAAATGTTATCTCACCATAGGCAGGATTTTATGTTGCTATCTTTGTTTATTGTTCCTTTCTTGTGTATGTTTTTATCTGTGTCTTTGATTCCTTTCTGTACCTGTTGTTACTCTGTGACTATGGTTCCTATATGTATTTATGATCTCATATATATCTAGTGTTCCAATCTGTGACTATATTTTTATCTGTGCCAAAGGTTTCTATATATATCTATGGTTTCTTTCTGTACTTATATTCCACTCTGTGTTTCTTTCTATGTCTATGTTCCTATGTCTATTGTTCCTATCTGTGTCTATGGTTGTATTCTGTGACTATGGTTTCTATCTCTGCCTGTGTTCCTATGTGTGTGTACATTTCTTTCTGTGTCTATGGTTCCTATATTTGTCTCTGTTATTATGTGTATCTACTATTCCTGTCTTTGTGTTTGTTTTTAGCTATGTCAATGGACCTATCTGAATATATCTCTTATCCATGTCATTTGGTTCTATCTGTGATTGTTTTTGTTTGTGTCTATATTCCTATCACATAAATAGGAGCATAGATAAAAATAGAAACATGGACAAAGATGGAAACCATATACACAGAAGTCATAAGTACAAATGAGAACATAGACACAGGAAGAAACCATAGATATAGATAGTAACATAGATGTGGGGTTGGTGTGTGGCAGGATGCAGGAAGTGTTGACTGAACTTACCCCATGCAGGCGCCAGGTAGGTATTGAGCTATGCGAAGCTGCGAGACCCTGCTCCGGGGGTGGGTGAATGAAGTCTGAGGTCCCAGGACTGCTGGAGCCAGCTCGGGGGGTGGGGGGGTCCCTGGGCCTGCGTGGAGTCCAGGACTATCTGGTTCTCAGGCTCTTAGGCACCCCAGGTGCTGCTGGATGCTGCAGAAGAACAGAGAATAGAGTGGAGTGTCCCCCCCCCCCCCCGTCCTCCCCTCCCACCCCGCAGGCTGAATCTAGCCCAGGGCCAAAGGGAAGAAGAGGGAAGGAGAGTCCTTGGCTTGTTGGGGGGTGGGGATGGGGAGTCTTTGTTTGGTGGAGGCTGGGAGGGCTGAGAGGCCTCCTACAGGAGATTAAAGTGGCTCTTTAGGTTAAGACCTGCTCCATTGCTCCCCACTGCGGATCCCAGTGAAAAGAGACAGTCCATAGTTTTAAGGCATTTATTGTCATGGTGGAGAGTGGTGATGAGTAAAATCATACCCCACTTTCTCAGGGCGGGCCTGAGGTTAAATAGCTTTTGCCAGGAGGAGTGTCTGGGAAGGGGAGTTTATTGGCTAAACCTCCAGGCCTTTAGATGCCTCATTATAATGGAGATCTGTCTTGAGGCTATATGACCTGTGGTCACATCCTTTACCTGTGGAGGGGCTTAGGGCATTGCTTTTACGTGACTGATGACCACAAACCCATGGAGAGCTTTGGCCTTGTACCAAGAGCCTGGTGTCCAGGAGCATGGCAACCTGCCTACCAATCTTTGCAGTGTTATCCCCTGCAGGGTCACTGGGGTTTCAAGCCTTGGCTCAACCAGAAACCAGTCTGCCTTTCACAGTCCTACACATAGACACAGATAAAAACATGCACACAGATAGGAACATACACAGAGATAGAAACAGACACAAGTAAGGAGATAGACACAGATAGGAACATAAGCATGGATAAGAATACATAACACAGACAGAACCCATAGACACAGATATAATCACAGACAAAGAGAGGAACAATAGATAAATATAGGATCATAAACAGAGATAGGAACAATATATATAGACACATGTAAAAGCATAGATATTGACATAGATAAGAACAATAGACATAGATAGAAACCATAGGCAAAGACAAAAACCATATATACAGATAAGAACATAGATGATAGGAATCATAGACACAAATAGGAACAATATATAAATATAGGAGCATAGACACAGATAGGAACACATGGATAGGAAAATGGATACAGAAAGGAACCCTAGACACAATAAGAACAAGGGACTCGGATAGGAACGTAGATACAGATAGGAACATAGACACAGACACATATTCAGATAGGGAAGGTGTAGCTGATTTAATTGTCAACTCAATGAAATTATATCTGGAACTAAAACATCCAAAATAGAGATCATATCTGTGAATGATTTTTTTGCTTAATTTGAAGTTAAGAAGATCCACTTCTAATCTGGATCTTTGAGCTGGGATAACAACAGTTTTAATCTAGATCTTTAATCCAGGTCTAATCTGGGCCATGCCTTCTGCTGGAAACCTTTATAAGGATATGGAAGAAGAAAAATTACTAGCAAGTCCATTTCTTCATGGGCATTAGAACTTGCTTCTTTGGGATTCTAGCATATACTGAGCAACTACTGGATATATATCTACATATGAGAGAGAGAGAGAGAGATTCATTCTGTAAGTTCTGTTACCCTAGAGAATCCTATTATAGCATTCAAGAATTCTTCCAAAAACATGGTGAATAGGCACAGTCATTATAACTGTCATTTTCTACAAGAAGAAAACATTTAGTGAAGTTAAGAGACGAGGATAATCCAATCCTACCAATAAGCAACTTTGTAATCATTTTGTGTATTTTGGTTTAAGGGTCAATTATTTTGTCTCTTTTATGGCTTTATTATTTTAGTTATTCCTGGTACCATAGAAATATAAACTTCTTATATTTGAGGCCAGATAAAACTTTTATTTTCTTTATAAGTCAATTTTCTTAGACTATTAGTTACTTTCCTGTTGTTGTGATTAAAGTCTTCAAACAAAAGCAGCCCATAGAAGGGTTTCTTTCAATTTGTGGTTCCAAAGGGATAGTGTCCATAATGGTAGAGAAGGAATATCATGGCCTCAGGGGCAGGGAGCTGGGGATCACAGGTAACTGGGGGGGGGGGGGCTAGGTTAGAAAGTTTCAAATCTACCCCAAATGATGAACTTCCTTCAGCAAGGTTGTCCCTCTAAAGATTCTATAACTTTCCAAAAAGAGCCACCAACTAGGATCTAAGTGCTCAAGTACATGAGGTTATTGGTGAAGTTTCTAACTCAAACCATCACATATTGCCTCTCATTCCCATATGGCTATCTCATAATACAAAATGTATTTGTTCCAACTTTAAAAGTCCCCATAGTCAACCACCAACCAGGTAGCATACACCAGCTGATATGAGGCCCCCCACACTGCTGGGTCTGGGTTCAGTCAGAGAAGATGCACCTAACCCTCAAGAGACTGGAGACCCCAGGGAATGGAGAGGTCTAGTGGGGTGGGGGTGGGAGGTAGGGACATCCTTATGGAGACAGGGGAGTGGGGAGGAGGTATGGGATGAGGAACAGTCAGAGGGTGTACTGGGAGGGGAATAAAATCTGGAGTGTAAAAAAAAATTAAATATATTTTTTGAAAAGTCCCCATAGTCTTTAACAGTGTCAACAAAGTTCAAAAGTCCAAAGTGTCTTCTGAGGTTCAAGGCAATCTCTTCATTGTTATTCTCTGTAAAATATAAAAGCAAATTCTATGCTTCCAACATAAAATGACACAAGTCTATTATAGAACCTGGACCACAGTTACAACAGTTTCTGTATACAAAAGCAATTGCTTTCTTGGAGCAGGAAACCACTTAGGGTCCCTTTCTCAATTGGGTAGTGTCTTGTCCACTGTTTCAGTGTAGAACAGTGCCACAGACCCTCTGGATCCCTTTGTCTGCATGGAACGGGTCTCTGGGGGCAGATGGGCAAAGCGTCGGAGGGAATGACAGACAGACCAACAGATTGTGTAGAATCTGAATGTAATTTGTTAAATCGAGCATCAAACTTTTTATACAGAAGAAAATAGGGAAGTTGGGTGACACACCAGCAAGGTACAAAGAGGTTACTGGATTCTTACACAAAACAGAGGAATACAAACACAGAAGGTCTATCAGGAACCACCTGGGATATTCTATTGTATAGCCCACCTTCCCCTTAGGCCATTGTAAATACGTGTGTATGGGTGTAACTCAGCTATCTATAGTTCTAAGTATCTACTCTGGTTCCTCCTTAGGCCTCAAACTTCCTTCTTCCTAGATGATGGTAAATTCCTGTGTAGGGCAGTGACTTAGCTTTTATTCAAAGTGATAGTGTAATACCAGAGGCAATTCTGAATGTCACTGAATAGGCAACGTTCTTACTGAATTCCAAGCCCATGGTCTGCTCAAGGACTTTCTAGGACGTTGGAACACTGATGAAGGCTTAGCTATGTCAGAATTCAATCTTAAAAGGCACTTATAATAAGATAATACTAAAAGTGAGCACGTGGATCCATACACCAGACTAACGAGGGAATAGGGTATGAGTATATGGGTTAAAGATAACGTCAGACTCCAGGAGGTGAGTTTCCGTGAAACTCTCTGCCTTGTGAGTGGCTTCCAGGCCTCTCGGCCTGTCAAGCTGACTCGACCAGAGTGCGTGGCAGAACAGGTCTCTGAGTTTTAATGATGCTACTCTGCCTCTGTTCTGTAGCACAAGGCTCTGTTGTAACACTGATTCCCAGTGCTCTCTTTACAGACTGCACATTTAAAGATTTTCTTTCTGTGACATTTGTAGCTATTTTTCCTTATGGACCTGCATAAGAATAATCAGCAATAACTACACTACAGACTCAACATTCTATTGTCTTGAAATTTCTTTCATCAGATAAAATAACCCATTATATTTTAATTTAGCCTTATGTAAAAATTTCAAACATGGGTATAATTCTTTGCCAAAATATCACACAAATGGGTGCGGTCCTTGCCCCCACTTTGGAATCCTCTGAATCACGTCTCTGCTGTTCATATTATTCTCAGCACGACTTTCCCCAAGCTCTAACTACAATGGTTTGTTAAGCTCTGCACACAGCATTTTGTTGTTTTTCTAACTACAAAAATACTCTTCCAAAACATGACATGATCAATTTCTTCACAGATACAATCCTACTTGCCTGGTATCAATTTTTGTATTACTTGCTGTCTTAGTCAGAGTTCTATCACTGTGAAGGGACACCATGATCATGACTAATCTTATAAAAAAAACCCATTTAATTGGGGCTTGCCTAGTTTCAGAGATTTAATCCATTATTGTCATATGGGTAGCATGGCTGCATACAGGCAAACATGGTAGCTGAGAGTTATAAATTCAGACCCAAAGGCAGCAGGAAAAGAGTGTTACAGGGTATGGCTTTGCTTTTTGAAACCTCAAAGCCTACTTTCAGTTACACACTTCCTTCAACAAGGCCACATCTCCCAATCCTTTGAAAAAGTGCCACTTCATGGTCTCTAAGCATTCCAATATATAAACCTAAGGGGGTCATTATTATTCAAGCCACCACATTCTACTTCTTGGACCCAACAGGCTTGTAGCTATATTATAATGCAAAATGCATTTAGCCCAGCTTCAAAAGTCCTCATAGTCTTTCATAGTTTAAACACGGTTTCAAATTTCAAAGTCTTGTCTGAGACACATGACAATCTCTTAACTATAACCTTCTGCAAAATCAAAATCAAACAGCAGATCACAAACTTCCAATATACAATGGCACGGAAGATACATTACCATTCCAAAAGAGAAGAAAAGGAGAGCACCGAGGACATAGTGGCCCAAAGCAAGCCAGAAAATGAGCTGGACAAACTCCAAAGTCAGCTTCTCCAGGTCTGATGTGAAAACACTCTTCAGATCTCCAACTCCATTTAGCTTTCTTCATTGCAACATGCATGCTTCTCTCTCTTGGGCTGATTCCATTCTCTGTTCCAGATCTCCTTGGATGGTATCCCACGACTCTGGCATCTCTTGGGATCTCCGATGAAATCCAGGCTTCACTTTCACAGCTCCACACAATGGCCTCTCTAGACCTCCATGCAGGGACATCCTGACACATGCCTGGCCTGAGTGGCTTTCTTAGCAACAGAGATTGCACAACCTCTTTCTTGTATCCTTGACTCTGAGGGCAGAACCATGTGGCCAAAGCTGATGAATTCTACTGCTTGCTGGGGCTGGGACATGGCCCCCTCGCTCAATTTCATCAGCTTTCTGTTTTCAATGGTCTCCTTTCCTACTTAGGCTTCCATTTAATTTCTTTTTTTTTACAAACTGGAAGCTTAGCTGGGTGGAATCTTGCCATGAGTTCTCTATTCTCTTTTTTTCATTTAGCATCTGGCATTGATTG
Source organism: Mus caroli (assembly GCF_978045245.1). Taxonomy (NCBI): domain Eukaryota; kingdom Metazoa; phylum Chordata; class Mammalia; order Rodentia; family Muridae; genus Mus; species Mus caroli. The sequence goes on along the minus strand of NW_028227258.1, from coordinate 82,461,117 downwards.
TTTTCTTTTCTCATTGAGTACAGGATTTAACTCCAGAACACTTCTTGGTACTCTTTTTCCCTCAAACTATACATCTTTGTTTTTTCTTGCCTTAAAACATGGTCCTTTGTAAGACCACATGACACAGTTTTTGTAAGATAATAATCTTGTGACATAGGCTGTCTTGAAATCTCCTTTCCCAATGCCATTAATCCCAAATGCTTCTATTTAGCCTCAGGGAAATATTTAGAACAAGCACAAAAGCAATTATATTATTTGCCAAAATATCATAGGAATGGTCTCTAAGCTACTTACTTATTCTTCTCTTTAGAAATCTCATAATCCACACCATTGTCTTCCATGTTGCTTGTAGGATGGTCCATTAAGCTCTGCTTAAAGTGCTTCACTGCTTTCCTAGTCCAGCTTCTCAAGGCCCACATTATTGCAACAAGCAGCATAGTCAGGCCTATCACAGCAATACCCTACTCCCTGGAACCAATTTCTGTCTTAGTGTTTTACTGTTGTGAAGAGACATCAGGACCATGGCAAGTCTTATAAAAGAAACGGTTTAATTGGAGCTTGCTTACAGTTTTAAAGGTTTAGTCCACTATCCTCACAATGGGGAGTGTAGCTGCATAGAGGTAGCCGTGGTAGTGGTAGCTGAGAATACTAAATCTGTATCCAAAGTCAACAGGAAGAAAGAAAGCCTTTGGGTCTCACTTTGCTTTTGAAACCCAGTGACACACTTCCTCCAACAAGGCCATACCTCCTGATCCTTTCAAATAGTGCTACTCCCTGGTGACTGAACACTCATACATGAGTCTCTGGGGCCATTCTTATTCAAACCACCACATTTTTTTCTATTGCTGTGATAAAGCATTCTGACAAAAACAACTCAAGGAACAGTGTATTGTAGCCTATGGTTCCATAGGGACAGAGTGCACAAGGGCAGTGAAGGACTGACACAGTGGCAGCAGTAGGAAACAGAGAGACCATACACAAGACACAGAACAACAACGATGGTGAGGCTATAAACCTCTGAAGTCTGCCCCCTGCCTAGTGACGCATTTCTTCTACAAGGCTATATCTCCCAGAAGTTCCATAACTTCTCTAAATAGTGCCACCAAATGGGGATCAAGTGTTCAAATACATGAGTCTGTGGAGTATATTTCTCAGTCAAACCACATTAGATATTTTATTATATTAGATATTTTGTTGTAGTAACAGAAAATGAACTAGCATAACACACACACACACACACACACACACACACACACACACACACACACACAGAGACTTCTAAAGCCTTTAAAAGAATTCATAGATTGATTCTATGAGAACATAACTCTGGGTCCAGAGCAGATTGCTCTTTGGCCATGTCCACCTGCAGAAGCTGCTTTTTAATAGGCACGGTAACTGTAAGGATGTGGCCTGTCTCGTACTAAGAGTCTGACTATAAAGCTCTATCCCTCCCACAACTCCCAATTGCTCAGCTTCTAGGTGAATGGCTGGTTCATTCTCAGTTCACCAAGAGAGTCTATAGACCTCAGGTGCCAGATTTCCTAGGGCATTAGAGTGTCAACACATGCCCTACTCACTTAATATGTACACATCTACTATCTGTGTCATTCCCTTGATTCTCCATATATTTTTGGATACACATAAAATTTCCCTAAAATTTCTTTCATTTTCCCTTCCTCTTGCTGAGAAACCTTTCCTCTTTCTGTGAGACCTGTAAGAAGAGACCCCTAGTCGGCCTTGTGGACTTGAGTAGTCCTACCCTGCTATCTGTCTTGCTATGGTGCTGGGGCCTGAACTCTCACTGGGGTCTCCACCACACTGTTGTCTGGCTTTCTCTATATGTTAATAGTGTTAATAACTCTTCTAATGAACATTTTACCCCAAAGGAAATCATCTTCAGTGCCTCCCTTGAATTTCAATCCCAAGACCATTCAATAATTAAAAATTGATAAATAAGGATAGCTGTATGTGTAATATAAACCATGCTTTTTCATGATTCTACATCAACTTCAAGGCTACCTACAGGGCATTTTATGTGTGTTTACAACGAGAAATGGATAGTTCTGTTTCTGGCTGAAATCAACAGAGTTGATATAGAGTCAAGGTGAACTATCATTAGCTTAGAGCTTTCACTGTGAGACCAATGCTTGTTCTGTCTGTATTAGAGTTGGTTCATTCAAATGTACATGTCCATTGTTCATGAGACATCTTCAAATTCTCAGGTAGATGTCATTTGCATTGGGCCCCGCTCTCCTGTGATTTGCTATGCTCATTTGTAGTTATTGGCTGACTCAAGTAGACCATACTTTCTTTCAGGCCTTGTGAGAAGGCCTGGTTTATGCTCCATCTCTGTCTGTGTGAGTTAGATCTACTCTATTCTGGGGTTGGTTGCACACAGCACATCTGAAGCCATAAAATGAGAAGTATTAAAAAGCAGATGGTTTTATTTACTCTGACTCGGAGACTCTTCTGGAACTTACCTTTAACCAACTAAAATCTTCTTTATTGGGAGAAGATAGAAACTTTAAAGCACACAGTTAAGGATGGTTTTAATACCCACCCAGTATATAAGAGAATATGATTTTCTTTTCTTCTTGTCTTTAGAATCGTGGCTAAAACCAGAGCTGAGAACACATGGCACTAAGATTCTTTAAGCCACTAATGGCCATCGGGGCTTACTACATGACAGTTGTCATTACTTATCACTAGTCACCCCAACCACTCCATTTCTTCGTGCTTTCCCAGAATTTGAGGGAGGGTAAACCTTCAAAATTTATGGCTGATGCTTTCCTTGCCTTGCCTTTGGAGGAGCATGTAGAGCTCTTCTGTCCACAGAGCCAAGTGACTCAGTCTTAATAGCATCCTCATGTAGCTTGGGGCCATCTTGGGAAAGCAGAGATTTGTCAGCCTCTCCCTCCAAATATTTACTTAGGTGCAGAATCTTGAAACATGTTCTGTTGCTGGATATATGATTTACTTCTCCACGTTTCTCCTTTGCTTGGGGAAGAGACGGGTGAGTGTAGCTGTGGTTCTGAATGTCTTGGTGCATACTTGTGGTGAGGTAGGAGGTAAACTGTTCTGTGGAGGCACTCCTGGAGACTGAGGTTTCAGACACAGAAAGGCTCAGCCTGAGGCTTCACACGCACATCACTGATGCATATACTTCACGATGGGAGGTGGTCACAGTCATTGAAAGTCAACTTGAACCAGGCCAAGAGCAGGGATGTCTCCTAACCAACACCTCAGACACAACCACATAGGGAGAGTTCCATTGCGCATCTGTAGTCCTGGTCTCCTCTGAATCCAGAGTAGCAAACACTTGTGGCAAGGGAGAAATGACCTTTTAGATACTGTTGTGTCGGGCCAGTAGATCACAGCCTGGGTTTTAGCCTGGAAAGGCATTTTTGGAAACCTGGAAGAGAAGAGGGGCTAGGCGACGAGAGAAAGAAATGTAGCTAAGACAGGCAGATTCTGATTAAAGCTCAATTTTACTGTTCCGCACAAAGTTATGAAGCAGGGGAAGGGGGCCCAATTCCCGCCAAATAATCTCGGGGTCTAGTAGCCGGGTGACCACGTGTATGGCTCCAAACAGCAAAGTGGCAGGTTCCAGCAGTGGACGTGGCAGAACGATTGAGCGGGAAGCTCCACCCCTGAGCAAGCAGGTTTCAGGCTGGGGGAGGGGAGACTACAAGATAGGATCGTTGAATGGGGTGACAGAAGGGGGTGGTATCTAAAGGAGCTCTGAACTAGGTATGACACCCAGGTTTTAAAAAGTGTTAATATTCGAGTCTTAGTTATTGGAAATGGAGCGTTGCAAAATAGCTGTGGAGTCATCTTGGGATATTAAGATACTAGTGACCCAGCTATGGAGGCTAACCTATTTCAGCAGTGTTGGAGCTTACATTAGGAAGACAAAGCCGTTTGGCACTTAAACTACAACAAATTGTGATATGTTGATGAGCTGTGCTTTTAAAATGAACCATTTTCTCCAAGCTTCCATGACATTTTCTTCATGTGAAGGACTGTAGTTACTTTTATGTTGTCTAGGTCATGTCTGGCCCATATAACCTTTCATTACAGAGGATTGAAAATACTTGGTATGTGTGAATATAGCAATATACTGTATTGCTATCGTACGGATGTGGGATGTCCTTCAAAGACTCATATGTTGTTAGTAACATCTTGGTCCCTAGCCCACAGGACTGTAAGAAAGTAATAGAAACTTATTTGGAAGTCTTCCGGTGTTATGGGAAGCCCATTGTCTAGTAGCTTCCTCAATATCTTTGTTCAAAGCCTTAAAGTTTTAGTCGTCTAGACCTTTCATTTCTTTGATTAGTTTTATTCCCTGGTAATTTTGTTTTTATAGTTATCGTGAATAGATTTTTCCCCCTGATTTTCTTTTCAGTATGTTTGTTATTGGCATATAGGAAGGTTATTGATTTAAATTAATGTGTTAATTTTGTGTCACTTAAGAGATTTTGGTGGAGTTTTTTATATATAGAATCATATCATCTGTAAAAAGAGATACTTTGTCTTCATCTTTTCCTATTTATCTTTTTTATTGCCTTGTCTTATTGCTCTAGCTAAGGTTTCAAGTGCTATACTGAATAGAAGCAGAGAGAGTAGACACCCCTGTCTTGCTTCTGATCTCAGTGGGAATGATTTTAGATTTTTTTCCAATCAGCCTGGTGTTGGGAGTTTGTTGTATACAGCCTTTATTATGCTTAGGCATGCTCCTCTCATTGCTCATCCCTTTATCACTTATTTTTTTCATAAAAGAGATGTTAGATTTTATAAAGGCCTTTTTTGGGGTGTCCCTTGAGATGATGATGTGGTCTCTGTTTCTGAGTCTGTTTATGGAAGAAGTATATTTAATTTTACACATGTTGAACCACTTTGCATTGCTGGGATGAAGCCAACTTGGTCATGAGGAAGGATTTTTTTTGTAAGTGACCTTGAATTTTGTTTTCAAGCATTTTACTGAGAACTTACATCTATGTTTATCAGGGAGATTGGTCTATACTTTTTTAAATATGTCTCTTTTGAGTTCTGTTTTCATATCTTATATTGACTATTGTCTTAGTTAGGTAGGGTTACTATTATTGCAATGAAACACCATGACCAAAGCAACTTGGAGAGGGAGGGGTTTATCAGTGTTACAGTTTATCAGCAAAGGAAGTCAGGTCAGGAACCTAAAAGCAAGAGCAGATGCAGAGGCCAGAGAAGGGTGCTGCTTACTGGTTTGTTTTCTATGGCTTGCTCAACTTGCTTTCTTATAGCACCCAAGACAACCAGCCCAGGGGTGGCACTACCCATAATGCCAATGACCTACAGTCTTGCTCATATTCTCATCTTATGGAGGCATTTTCTCAGTTGAGGCTCTCTCCCCCTTGATGACTCTAGCTAACATCAAACTAGTCATTACAACTGACCACTTGTCAACAATTTGATATACAAACACATCACTTTTCAATTAGAACCTTTCCTTTCTCATATATTCCCACATGGACTATTAATATTAATATCACAATATAAAACATAAATACCTTTAAAAGTCCCCCACTATTTTCAAATTCAAACACATTAAAAGTTCAGTCTCTTTAAAATATTATCTTTTTAGAAATGTAAAATCTCTTTTAAAAGCTCAAAGTCTTTCAGCTGTGGGTTCCTGTAAAAATCAAAATTAAGTTAAATACTTTCTTCAAGAGGGAAGAGTCAGGGCATGGGCACAATCTGAATCAAGAAAAACCAAACTCCAACAGTGTGTAAATAGCTCTGTGTTCAGGATCTATGATTAATTAACAATCTTCTTGGCTCCTTCAAGGGCTTGGGTCACTTCTCCAGCTCTGCCCTCTGCAGCACACAAAACTTGTCTTCTAGGCTTAGGCTGGCTCCACTTCACTGCTGCTGCCATTCTTGGTAGTTATCCCATGGTACTGGCATCTCCAAAATTGCTAGGGTACCGTGTTTTAACTGGGCTGCGTTTTCACCAATAGCCTCTCCTGTGCTTTCCTCTGGGACTCCGGCACTGGCATATAGCATGAAGCCTCAGCTATTGCCTGTGACTCTTCACACCTTCAAAACCAGTACCACCCAGTGACTCTTATACTACCAAGTTCAACTGCTAGCACAACGTACAGTCTTGGTACAGTTCCACTTCTGGAACACAGCTTCTGTGTACTGACCCTGAGAAACACTTTTCAAAAGATTTCACTTAGGTGATGCTGGTCTCTTCTTAATTACCACTAATTGCTCAGCTCCAGCCAACCATCATCAATTGTCCCAGTAACACTCCAATGGTGTTGGTCTCTTGTTGCTCGTGCCTAACTCTTCATCCTCCAGTTGACTAGAATGACAGACTCTTCATTCAAAATAGCAAATAGCAAATGGCCCTGATAGAGTTTTTAGATTTCCCTCTGAAACTTCAGAAGCCAGACTCCCATCTTCTGCATTGCTCTCAACATTCTTATCTTCCAAGCTCCATCAGTTCCAAATCCTTTCACAATCCTGCCCCCTCAAACATGGCCAGGCTATCACAATACAACATTACCCTGGTACCAAGTTATCTTAGCTAGGGTTATTATTTCTGTGATGAAACACCATGATCAAAACAACTTGGGCTGGAAAGGGTTTATTTGGCTTATTCTTCCATATCACAGTTCATCAGGACAGGAACACAAGCAGGGCAGGAACCCCGAGGCAGGAGTTGATGAAGAGGCTAAGGAGAGGTGCTGGTTATTGACTTGTTCTCATGTTCCTCAGCTTGCTTTCTTATCAAACCTAGTACTATCAGCCTAGGGATGATACCATCTACCATGGGGTGGGCCTTCCCACATCAATCCCTAATTAAGAAAATGCTCTGCCAGCTTGTCTACCTCTTGATCTTATGGAGGCATAAGATTGAGGCTCCCCCCTCTCTGAGGACTCTAGCTTGTGTCAAGTTGACATAAAACCAGTAAGAACAAGAACCTGATTTCTTTCATTGGGCTCTTTGTTTTTGTTTTCTTGAAGAATTTGTGCATCTTGTCTGAGTTGTATAAACAGTCGTCCTTTTGACTTCTCTGGAAGTTCCTCCAGGTCATTCTCACTGAGGCTAATTACAGCAGGATTGGTAATTTTTGGAGGAGATGTTTTGTTTTCATCAGGTTTTTCTTTTTGTTTATATACTATGTCTGGAGTTTGTTGATTCAATGTCTTTCTTCCTCTCCTCTGTTCTTTTCTTCCTCGCTTCTTATCATTTAACTCAAGTCTCCATTTTTCTTTCAGTGGAAGGATTTCCAAAAGTGTTTGGTAGAGAACACAGTCCTGGTAAGCTTGAGCGGTGGTGTTCCCCTGTGGACCGGTACTCAGGGCCACAGGCTCTGTTCCAAACCTTCTTGTGACAGTCTGCTACTGCTTGCACTGACAGTTGCTATTCTCCAACTGGTCCCTGCCTCTGCCATCCTTTGGTGTGGCTCTCTGCATCTGGATGCTCTACTCTGGATCAGCTCTGGCATGTTTCTGCAGCCTCGCTATACATGTTCTTGTTCCTCCATGTCTTCCCGTGGGTCAGCTCTAGCTGAGACTCCCAGCTTCTGCTGTATGCTGTGCAACCTCTTATGTCTGCGTACTTCACTGTGGTCTCCTGGGCCCACACTTTAACATGAATGAGTAGAGGGAGAAGAAAGTTCTACATTGATAGTTTTCTTTCCCTGTGAGTTTGTTCTGTTTTCAAAACTGTAAAATAGAAAAGTCAATGTGTACTCATGTGGCTAGAATTTACTGTTATCTAATTTAAAGAAAACATTTAAAAACTGTAAAAATAAGAAACATTAAGGAAAAACTATGTGCTAAGATATTAGAGTTGAAAGGGGAAATTGCTTGATACCAGCAAATACTAAGCAGAAAAACAAACCAAAACTTAACCAGATGTCATTTTCCCAGGATATTTGCTTTGAGTTAGAAACGATCACTCCTTCCTTAACTTCTCATCATCGCTGGACCTCAGCTTGAGTCTTCACTAAGTCAGGGCTTGAATAGAGAGAAGAAGGGGCTTCAGGGTGGAGCCCACTGGTTTGCTTCTTGCGTAGCATGCACAAAGCCCTCAGTACATTCTCACAACAACAAAAACAGTTGACAAAGCCAAGACAGGGCATGGGACATAGTGAGCACATGAATTCTTCATTATATTTCCTGCAGAATAAAGGCAGGTGAAATGATATTCAGATATATGACCTACGGACATAAAGGATGCTTTGAGAAAAACATCTTTAGTTTGTGGCTGTTCAGAGCAGTCCCTGTTCACATTGAATGACAGCTGTGGGCTTCTGAGTTGGCAACTTTTGTTTATCCCAAACCACACCCGGATGCTATATGGTCAAGGCAGCTCGTGATACACTCACTCTGTGACAGAGATACGAGGATCTATTTATCCATATCTTTGTTTCTGGAGCGGAAGTTCATGATTGTGTGGGCTTTGAACAAATGCAAAGACTTGAAGTCAATATTGATCCTCAACAGTCCTGGAGTCCAGCTTAGGTTCTGTCCCGTGTACGGTTGAATGGAGGGATGTTGGAAGAAAGTCACAGGTGGGTATGGTAAAATTAGCTCGTGCGTGGTGGACACTTGTATGAAATTAGGTCAAAAGCCTATGTCTAGACTGCATTAGGTTTTTCTACAAAAGCATTTTTTACTTAAAACATACTTAATATCACACACCCTTAGCTTTAGAAAGACAAAAAATGTGGATGAACAGATTTCTCTGTGTCTTCACACACAGGTACCCAAGATTCCCTTCTGAATCTCCAGGGCCCAAGGAACATGTCAGGCTACACGAATCACCTCCTCCAACGCTTCTTCTCTGGCTTTTGTGATAGCAAGGTCAACACCTGGCTGCTTCCCTTTGCTGTTGCTTTATATTTTCTGTTCTTGTTTGACAGTTTAACTCCTTTCTAAGCACACGTGTATAAGCCCACGTAAAACCAGTCTCAGTGAACTGTTGGAAATATGTCACTTATAAACTATCAATCAGCCAGGCGTGGCCATGCATGTCTTAAATCCCAGCACTCAACAGGCAGAAGCAAGCCAATTTCTGTACGTTCAAGGCCAACCTGGTCTACAGAGTGACTTTTAGGAGAGCCAGGGCTACATAGAGAGACGCTGTCGTAACAACTACAGCAATGACAACAGCAACAACAACAACAACACCCAAAGAACTACAATCATGAAATATAACTACATCCCAAGGCCCAGGTGACATTTATATTATATTTAATATGACAAGTGACATAAGATTGTCTGATTGTCTTTTTTTTTATTTTAGAAAATGTACTTTTAGAAAAACATATAGGGATATGGCATTTTAAAGTACATTTTCTTAAAAAGTAAAAATGTTAACAAATAGAAGACATTCTTTAAAATGTTGCTTTAACAAGAACAATGGACATAATGTATCTATAGCTAAGAAGATAACGTCAGTTTGTTAAATTAATATGTAGCTAAATAATGTAATATCATGTAGTCATGGAAAGTGATACTGAATGAAATATATTTCGTGAGTGAAACTGTAATATGGTCTTTTCATTAAAACAATATGTGTATTGTAGGTCTGTTTTGTTGCACAGAAAGTTCTGGAAATATACATCAAGGAGTTTCTTAGGTTTTTTTACATTTTTTTACTTTTACATTTTATAATTTTTTTACATTTTAAAATCACAATAAAAACCAATTATTCAAATTAAACAATAATGAGTAGTTTAAGATTTTTTTTTTTTTGGTCCTGAGTGTTTTCAGAGGTGGAGGAGGGGGGAACAGTGGCTACAGCCAGCTCCTGCCAGTCTGCAGCAAGGAGTGAGGTAGGAGATCCAGGGTACACAACAGCTGGCGGAGAAGCACACAGCGCTTTCATCTTTGGCTCAAGCGTTCCCAGGCGCCCTTTATCTCCTCCTGGTTAGTGTCAGCAGAGAGATGACAAGGCTAGACACCACCTGCTCAGTGACCCTGCTTTGATTTAACCAGAGATGGAAATAAAGTGATTTTTATGGAAGTATCCACTGAAATTTATCATCAGTGTTTGATCTTCCTAAGAGTGTTGGGAAAGAACTATGACACAGGACGGTCATAAGACACTCTTTGATCCAGCTGTAGATTCAGAATGAGGACACTTAAAGTACCCTAAAGTATGTAGCTTGTGGCACAGACTTGGCATGGGGGGAGCCAGAACTGCCTTGTGTAAGCAGGTCCTTCAACTCCAGCCCGCAGAGACTTCTGTGCCTTTTTGCTTGCTTCTGATTCTTTTCGAGCGCGGGCTTGTAAATTATCTGTCTGGAGTTGGCAGCAAAACCCGAAGCTTCTATTTCCAGAGAAGAGTCACTTTTAAAAAACAAGTCTGGTCATTTGTCATTTTCCAGAAATAGACAAGAGGTTCCAGAACCATTTGGGAACATTCTCAAAGTGCAGGTTGCCCCCAGTAAAACCGAGCTGGGCTTGGGGATGTGTCTGAGCCACGCGGTGGCTGTAAAGTGCGGGCAGCCATGTGAGGGAGGGGCTGAATTGTGTTACAACTGAGGTGAATCTCTCTCTCAGTGCCCAAGGTGGCTGCTAAGTCACTTTCACGCAGCGTGTTGATGTTATTTCTCTGCTGGTGAAATGAGCCAGTTCAAGCCAGATTAGATAATACTAAATGAGGGTTTACTGGGAAGCTGCTGGGGGCGGGGTAGGGGCTGGTGAGTTCACTGGCTCCAAGGAAGGAGGCCAGGGAAGTTGCCAGGGTAAGAGAGAAAGATGGGAGAGGGGGAAGAGAAAGAAAGAGTGCGGAGAGAGAGAGAGGAGATGGGGGGGGGGGGCGGAGACAGAAAGGGAGAAGGGGGGGGGGGAGATGGAGAGGGCAACCAAAACTCTGGAGGAGAGGCTGGGAGAAGAACAACCCAATCACTGGGCTGGAAAGTTCAGGACTGGGGGTAGGGTATGCCAGGTAGGGACTGAAGGATGCTGGAAGAACCTGGAGGCCAGATCTGCTTTGATATGTAAAAGATGCACCTTAGCGCCTGTCCCAATCAAATACTTGGGGCAGTGTCTGGTTCTCCACTAGCTATGACGAATCCTGAGGAGAGGACTGTGTTGAGTTTTATTGTTTGCTTCTTTTAGTGCCAAGCTTTTCACTTGGCTCATATGCCATGAACATTTGCTTATTGAGTTGACTATTATTATTACTCAAGTAAAGAATCATCCGTGTAAATTGAATGTTTCTTACAATCTCCGCTCTAAACGGGATGGGTGTTGTCCTCAAATATATGCAGCAGAAATGCTTTATTTTTTTGAGGTCGGCTTAATGCAGGTCACATGATGGCTTAGTGTAGGTCACATGACTCAAGTTGTCTCAAGGAGACCTGAGGAAAGTGGGCAGTGGGGGCAAGGAGTTTTACATTTTAAAAAGGAGCTATATTCCGGATGGCTCATGTCATTCGTTGGCTGTTGCCCTATCTAAGACCTGCTTCCCAGATCCTACACAGTTGTCTCGGGCACATGGGGTAGGGTGGGCTTGAGAGTGCATGAAATGAAGACAGCAGAGAGAAGGAAGTCGGTGGGACTTTGATGACTTGGTTGGGTCGCTGCACCCAGCAGCCCCACAAAGGAAACTCTCTGGGGATTGATTTTTAAAAATTTTTTCGTGCTACTTTGATTGAACTCGGGCCTTCAAACATACCAGCAAGTGCTCTGCCACTGAGCTAATCCCATCTTTTTTACAGTTTTTAGAGTTTTAACAGCGTATGAGAAGCTATATATTCAGGCATGCCTTGAATTTGCTCTTCCAGTCTCAGCCTCTCAGTTACTTGGGGTTATAAGTGTATGCCACCATGCCGGGCTCCTGGTTGGTGGGGGGGCATCCTTATGAGAAGTAATAGACTTTGCTTTTGTTTCAAACAAATTACAGAACATGGAGCTACAATGCATCCCGATTACTAAACGTCTACTGTAGGTTACAGGAAAACTGGAGGTTAGCCATGTTCTCTCTTAGGTTCCAAACGCAAAGGGCTTCTACCTCTAAGACCATGGGGTGCAAATGTAATGTGAAGCAAGATGGCCACCCTGCTGGCAATTTCCAGCCTGATAGTTTCTCCATCCTGGGTTCTGGAGTGGAACGGAAAGACTGAGCCAAATCAAGAGGTAAAGTTTGACGGGTTCATGTGTTTGAGCACTTGGTCTCCAGCTGGTGACACTGTTTTGGAAGACTGTGAAGGCTGAGGAGGTGTGGCCTGGCTGGCCATTGAAGGCCCAACCCAGGTCTAGTTTGCTCTCTCTGCTTCCCGCCTGCTATGAAGCTTCTACAGACGGCGGGGGTGCGGGCTGGAAGGGTGGGGGGCATATCGGCCACCGAGCTTCCCTGAAGCAGAAACAAAAGGAGACAAAATAAATCTCTCTTAAGTGATTTCTGTCAGTTTTCTTTTCTCTCGTGATAAGAAAACTAGTTACCACTGTGAGTGAAGCACGCTAGGTGGAAGAAACAGAACTGAGAAGCACGTGGGGTAGACAACTGAGGCAATTCTCCATGATGCCTGGCCTGAGACAGAGCATTGTTCCAAGAGGAGCCAGGAGGGATGAGGGACTAGAAGGGCTAAGCCCTGGGAACGGAGCTAATGAAGATGAACAGTTATATGAAAGTGGGAGAGAGAGAGAGAGAGAGACAGAGACAGAGACAGAGACAGAGACAGACAGAGAGAAGAAGAAAGGAGGGAGGGGAGGGAGGGAGACAGACAGACAGAGACAGACAGAGACAGAGACAGAGAAAGAGAAGAAGAAAGGAGGGAGAGGGAGGGGAAGGGAGGGGAGGGAGGGGGAGGGGAGGGGAGGGAGAGAGAGAGAGAGAGAGAGAGAGAGAGAGAGAGAGAGAGAGAGAGAGAGAGAGAGAGGGTGCAGGCTTGGCTAGATCTCAGATTTATGGATCTTGAAACAGATTACAAAATATGCTTATAAGATTCATTTTGTAATGTATTAACTTACACAACAAATATTTTTTGCTTTTTATTATATTTGCTTTTTTATTATTAAAAGCTTCTTGAAGCCCTTCCAACATTTTGAGTAGTTCTTCTCATCAGTGGTTAAATTTAATCACCATTGATGATTAAAATTTTAGAAAACTTAACAGTAAATCACAATCGTGATTCTAAATAGGTCTTCTCAAAAAAGACATTCTAAGCCTGCTTTTTTTTGGTTCCTATTGAGCCTGAGTTCCAAAACCAAAGCTCTCCTATTGTACCATGCCTGGGAGGGGTGTCTTTAATTTTCTATAAAGGTTTATTTTGGCATGTCTGAGTCTTCTGCCTACATGCGTCTCTGCACCATGTGCACTCGGGGCCTGTAGAGGCCAGAAGAGGGCGGCAGATCCCCAGGAACTGGGGTGACAGCTGGTTGTAAGCTGCTATCTGGGTGCTGGGAATAAAATCCAGGTTCTCCGAAACAGCAAGTGCTCTCCACCACTGAGCCAACTCCCCAGTCTCTGCTGGGTGAGGGGTGGGATGGGAGTGCTTTAATTTTGATGTGATTCCTATCTGCTTCATGAGAAACCTAAGAACCTAAAATTGGCTGAACTTTTGTGCACTAGATATGAGCAAAACACACACACACACACACTTTCACAAGACACTCAATCCAGCCTTTATTGGCAGATATGCATAAATTCGTGAAACAATGTTTCATGTTCTCAGAAACAGAGGAACAGGGCTGGAAACTCACTGCCAAGCGACCTGAGGTTATAGGCAGCTCAACACGGGTGGGCGGAATGAGCTGGGGATGGTTTCCTTTTGCCTTTTATTTCCTGGTTAAGGCTTTGTTTATGAAAACACAGGTTAGGAGCCTTCCTTTGATGCTGCTAACAAAATTAGAAACAAATCGTTTTGGATCTCCTGCTCTGGTCAAGGGACTCTAGTTGATGAGGATTATAAAGCAGGAGCAAGTCTAACACTAGAGATTTGTCCAATCTACATCTCAGTCACAAACTTGTAGTTCTTTTGTTTTTTTTTTACATCCATTTATACAAAAGTTTAAGCTCAAGTCATCTAAGATAGGGCTTTGAAACACAAGTGTGGCTTTTAATGTTTGAGACATATTTACTCCTTTTTATTTATGTGTATGGATGTGTGCCTACATGAGGTTATGTGCACCACATGTGTGCAAGTAGCCACAGAGGCGGTGTGTGTGTGTGTGTGTGTGTGTGTTGCTCTGGAACTGGAACTGGAGTTACAAGCCATTGTGGGCTACCTGATATGGATGCTGACTACCAAACCAGGGTTCTCTGGAAGAGCAGTGAGTTTTCTTAACCGCTGACAATCTTTCCAGCAGATTAGAACCTGCATCTAACCTTTCCTTTATTATAGCCTGAAAATGTGCAAGCAATATATGAGGTCTCGTTGGAGCCCCTGTTGATACTGCTAACAAAGCTGGAAACAAACATTTGTTTGTTTGTTTATTAGAAGCCTTCCTACAGAAAATGATACTACCTTACCAAGTCTACCCTTAGGAACCTATTATTGAATGTGTTTATAGTTCGTTTTCAAGCTCCAGGGCAATTTAGAAATCCTCTGTATTACTGAGAACAAGAAATGTATCAAATATAAAAATACTTCTAAAAACAAAACAACTCTCATAGAGCTTGTATTTTCTATTTATAATTACCTGGTCTAGTCAGCCTCAGCGTATTCCAGCCAGCCCTAGAGTATTCTAGCCAAGCCCAGAGTAGTCTAGCTAGCTCCAGAATGCTCTTGGTCTTCCTCTGTGGCAGAACTTGCATGTCACTCCACACAGAATGTGTGATGAGAGGCCCTCTTAGGAACTCAGGTGCACTCCCCTCTCTCAGCCTTGAACTTGTGGGAATCTCCCTCGGCCTTTCCTCTTCCCTCCCTTTCTCGCCCCTTCTCTCTCTCCTTTTCCTCCTGCCCAGTGTCTTGCTATATGGTAAAGGCAAGCCTTGAACCCACATTTGTGATCGTCCTTCCTCACCCTCCAGGGTGCTCGGATTACAGCGCTTTCTCTCCGTAAACAAATTATAACCGTGTTTCAAAACCATTTTGTTTCACTTCCTGATAGGCTTTCCTAACTGTTCTTCTGAGAGTTTCCTCTCTGCACTGTAAAAGGGAGACTTCCTCAGACCCTCAGGGGCCTGTGCCTCGATGTGTGCCCTGAGGGGTTGCTTCTTGGGTGAGGGGAACGTGAATAGTTGTAAATATTGCAGTGGTTGGTGACTCTCCACAGTCTGAATCTAGGCAGCAGATTTTTTGTTTTTTACTAATTATTTCATTTCACTGGAGAGAGGCAATTAGGAAAAAAAATGTCTAAAATCTTAGCTTTAGAAGAGTGGTAAATTAAAAATGTCAAGAATCACTATTATACATTTTAAAATATGTAATTCGTTGTATACATTTCCCTGTTCAACTCATCTATCTCCAGGTGACACAAACTAACTATTCCACTCTCTCCTCTCCCTCCTTCCTTTTCTCTCTCCCTTCCTCTCTCTTTCTGTGTGTGTGCATACATATAACACTAATGTATTCATTGTTTACTACTAAAAATGTCATAAACTCCATCAATACAAGGTCCTCATGGCTGTATTTCATGAGTCGGTTAAAGTATGGTCTCAGAAATCTGTGCATTGACCCGAATGTTAACTCAGACTCTCATCTGACCTTGCTCCATATATGACTTCTCATTTCCCAAGCCAAGTTGTGTGGTAAGTGGTTGTGGGTTTCTGTGAAGGATGAGACATCATTACCGGAGACTACAGCATTACATCATTGCTCTAGAGATACGGGGCCCTTGTGCCAGGAGTATAGATAGTTTAGTTACTGAGCTCAGAACATGAAAATTGACCCAGGTTTGGAAAAGAGGCAGTGGATTATGACTTTCAAATGGAGAAGCTACTGCCTGCTTCTCCATTGCTCCTGCTCATTAGAAGAAAAAGGGGGAATCTCTCTCCTCTTCTCACATGATACAATGTAGTCTTTCCTCCATTCTTTCTGGGCTAATGACTAAACTACAGCAGGCTCGTTCTCCTGTCCCACCATGGACATTTAGACTATGACAGCTCACTAGAGTGAGGTTAGAGAAGAGAAAGGGCGCAGATAGATACCTTTGGAACCTGCTGTACTGGCGGCTGCTGCCTTGAAGATGATTTTGTTCTCCTCTGTACAGTTAGTGCATAGAATGCTGACCTTCTCCACCCGGCTTCCTGGAACCACAGCCCGACTACCTCATCACATTTTCCATCTCCAGCAGAAAGCACTGGGGATGAATTAGAAGTGAAGTTTTCAGATGATGTGAGACTTGAGCAGGGAGTGAAGTGGCTCAGAAATTTATAGGAATAGCTTTATTGCCAGCACCACAGACTTCCAAACAAAACGTTTAGGAAGAGGGGAACTGGGTTTCTTAGAGTCTGGCACAGCACGTAAAACCACTGCAGTAGGAAAGAATTATTTCCCTCATAAAACCAGGGCAACAGATTTGCTGCACATATAACCTGGTATTTTAAAGCACTGTATTTCGTGTTCTGTGGTTACAGTGTGCATCATGACTCAGATATACTCTCCACTGGGTCAGTCTCCTTAAGAAGAATTTGTAATTGATATAATAGCAGGGTCATGAAAGGTGCATCAATAGGGAAATCAAACAAAAATAAGTCATGCCTTAGGTTGCTGATGTCTAATATTCCAACAAAATTAAGCTCTTAGCTTTAGAAGAGTGATAATTTTAAAATGTCAAGAAGCACTATTATACATTTTAACACATGTATAATTGTTTACATTTCCCTGTTCAACTTATCTATCTCCAGGCGACACAAACTAACTATTCCACTCTCTCCTCTCCCTCCCTCTCTCTTTCTGTGTATGTGTATGCACACATGCACATAACACTAATGTATTCATTGTTTACGACTAAACATGGCATAAACTCCATCAATACAAGGTTCTCATGGCTGTAACTCAGTAACTAAACTATCTATACTCCTGGCACAAGGGCCAGCTTTTTTTTTTTTCTGGATATTGACTTTTATTAGGCAACTCTGGTAGGTATAGATAATAATAATGGTATACAGAGTGTTTATTGTTAGAGATATGTCAGGGTGAAATGTCACATGAATACAACTGGAAATTATTCCATAAAAGTGAATAGATGATTTAAAACAACATCACTATTGATGATGATACTCTGGCTTTCAACTCCACGTCCCAGTATCTACTGTCAAAGGTATTGCTCAGAGAGCAAGGACCTGCCACAGTAGGAAAGAAGAGATAAATGTTTATTAGGGAAGATAACAGATTACAATGAAAGAACTGCAAAGCCCCTAGACCCTAAAAACAGGTGCTTGAATTTACAAACCAACTTTACCACACTATAGTTGCTTGAAGGGGCCAGCTTTTAAAGTCAGCTTTTCCTTCTAGATACTATATTGTCTCTTAAAACTATTGAGTATATATTGCTTTCAGCAATATGGTTTATTTTGATGGGTAGCTGTAACCTACCTTTAAATTTTAAAAGAGGATCAACAAACCACATTTCCAGGAAGGCTTTCAGTTCATTGCTTTCTTTGAAATGAATATCATGGCCAAGTTTCTTAGTATAGAGCAAGAATATATCTCATTTCGAGGCAGGTCAGTTCTTCAAAGGAAAATACTTTTATTGGATATGATTGTGTTAAACCTCACCTTAATATTAGTCTATCATATGTTAATAAACAATTTTGTATGTTACATGAACTAGAAACTCACATAGAACTCAAACAATCCCATCAGACAGTATTGTTTAGTTGTTCCTATGCCGATGTTCTTTTATTTTGTAATTTTTAATTTATTGTTTTTTACATTGAGAAATAAGCAGAGAGAGAGAGAGAGAGAGACAGATAGACAGACAGATAGATAGATAGAGAGAGACAGAGAGACAGAGAGACAGAGAGATAGCGAGATTGAGAGAGAGAGAGAGAGAGAAACAGAGAGAGAGAGACAGAGAGAGACAGAGAGAGAGAGACAGAGAGAGAGAGACAGAGAGAGAGAGACAGAGACACACACACACAGAGAGAGACAGAGACACACACAGAGAGAGAGAGAGAGAGAGAGAGAGAGAGAGAGAGAGGTGGCAAGGGGAGATTCTTCTTTGTAGCTCTTCTAAGTTCCACATTTCTTTTTAAAAACTTTTTATTGATCCTTTGTGAATTTCACATCATGCACCCCAATCCCACTCATCTCTCCATTCCTTTATATCCACCCTCTAGTCTTATAACCTCTCCTCAAAAAGAAAACAAAAAAATAAAATTGAAAGCCACCACCAAATCTCACCATTGAAGCTGTGATGTGTCACAGTGTGTCTGTAGTTTACCCTTTGCCCAAACAGCTTGACTTGCACACGTTCATTGCGATGAATCATTGGCCTAGTTTGACCCCTCTGGCTTCTGTTACACTATCAATTCTGGATTCTCACCAGGATTCCTCTCAGAAATCCTGTTACCTATGTCATGGAGATCCTGCAGCTTTGAATCTGCAAGATTGACCCCTTCATGTGCTCCAGCAGTTCATACATGGACGGGGTGGATGTTGCCCTGGATCTGGACCTGGGTAGTAGCTGAGTTAATCAGCCCATCAGCTTTACCACACCCATGCCACCAGGGCCAGCTCTCCCACTTTGCCCAGGCAAGGGGCACGACCCACTCTCCTGAATGCTGAAGCTGGTGAGGGGTGGGTCAACTCACCCTCCTGATGCAGGTGGAAGTTAGGGGGACGGGTAACTTGCAAGCAGGTAAGGGGCAGGGCCAGCTCCTGAACTCATTCCATCAGACCCAGCACTGCTGCACCAATACCACCAGAGCCAGCTCTCCAATGCTTCCCAGGTGATGGGGTGGAGCCAGCTCAGTATAGTGCTTGTCCAAATCAGGGACATCTGTGTGGCCTTTGGTGGTAACTTGGGCCATGGACATCGACACCAACCCCAGCTGCACTAGGACTGTGAGCCCAGACATGGTCCTCAGCAGTAACCCAGGCCAGGATGTCACCATGGCCTCAGCTGGCAGCCCAGGCCACTCAAATCAGTTTGGCTCTTGGCATCAGTACAGTCCCCAGACATCAATATAGTCTCAGGCAGCAGCCCAGACCACTGACGTCCAGATGGCTTTCAGTGGTAACTTGGGCCACAGACAGCACAGATTCCGGAGGCAATAAGGCCACGGACCCAGGCAGCCTCTGATGGCAGCATGGGCCCACCATCAACCTGGCCTCAGGTTGTATAGGCTCTTCATATCTGCCTGTTTCCTACCTGTTTTGAGTTTCCAGTTCTACCTCTCTCTACAGTGCGGGGACCGTTTGGATTTCATTCTCTCCAATCTCTGTACTGTGTACTCCCTGCTTCCCATCTCCTAGGCACATATTCACTCATTGGCCTGACTTTGCAGGGGTGGGCCCTTGGGTGTTGTTCTTCCTGTCAGCTAATTTATCTTTCTTAAACATTGTTGACACTAGGCTGGAGAGTGGGCTCAACCATTAACTATGTCTGTGGCTCATGCAGAAGACCAAGATTTGACACCCAGCCCTCACACAGTGGCTTACAACTCCACTTGCAGGAGACCTCATGCTTTCTTCTGACCTCCACAGGCACCAGGCTCATACATGGCATGTGTCCATATACGCAGGTGGAACATTTATACACATAGATTTAAAGAAGAAGATCTGAACATGTTGGACATGAGTGGAGAATCCCCAGTCATCACCCCATAACAATGCATGTAAGGAAAGCCTTGCCACCAGTTCAACGGAAGAAACCTCCAAGGAAGAAGTTGATGGTGGTACTTTGTGCAGGGGTAACTTGTAGAGGTCCAGGAATTTCCATGCCTCCGGCTGATAAGTGTACATCTAATAAGAGCACTTCAAAGGCAGATCGGTAGGAAGTACTCCAGCTAAGCATGATATGAGGCTTGGAGCCACTGGTAATGACACCTTCACCCCCACTTTGTTGCACTTTGATGTGACATCTTCTCCACTGTTGCAGGCTGTGAGGTGCTGGGACACTTTGCACAACCCTATGAACACCCAGCACAGAGTTCTGTTTTTCCAAGTTGAGAACCCAAGGCACAAAGAAGTGCTTTGTTTAGGGACAATGAACATTTTCAGGACTTGCTGATGTGGCTTCAAAATCCATGCGTAGCTCACCTCCGGTATTGCCTCTTGATCTACATCACATTGAGCGCTTCATATCTATCATCTTAATGAAATCAAATATATCATTGGCTGAAATGCCTTTCGCAAGGGACATGCTTTTAATTTCATAATTTGGATCTAACAGGCTTAACAAGCAAGTGCCTGCATTGGTGATGAACGAGAACACACCCTATGAAAAAGGCAATCGACTGACACATAGACAGAACCTGCTAACAAATCATGCCATGTCCTATACACAGACAGAACTCACTATCAAACCACTCCCTGTGTTTATCTTCACAAAAAGCAAATCCATAAGACACTGTGGCTGAACATGGGCCTTGTTCAGTTCTTCTGGGTGAAGAGAATGGACACAGTATTTTGCAATATCCAACTTCCTCAGTTTTGATCTTCAATGTTTATGAAAATTGTGACTGTTAAATGTTCCCAAGCTTTGCTCCCAGGTGATGGTTTTAATGAGTCTGTGTCACTTTCTCAGGCAAAATGCCCGAGTTTGCTTTCTGATGTTATGATAAAAGCCAGGACCACAAGCAAACTGGAGATTAAGGGGTTTATTATAGTTTACAGTTTCTAATCCATCATGAAGGGAAGTCAGCACAGGAACTCAAAGCAGGAACCTGGAGGCAGGAACTGAAGCAGAGGCCATGGAAGACTTCTGCTTATTGGCTTGTTCCTCATGTCATGTTCAGCTTGTTTCCTTACACAACCCAGGACCACCTTCCAAGAGATAGTGGCATCTACAAAGAACTGACTCCCACCCCTATCAATTACTAATCAAGGTTTGCCTATAGGCTTGTTGATTTGCCTATAGGCCTGCTGATTTGCCTATAGGCCTACTGATTTTTCCTATAGGCCATTCTGATAGTGGGAATTCCCTCTTCTCAGATGACTCTGGCTTGTGCCCCAAAAAACCTAGTCAGCCCAAATGTGGCAGATACAGATTTTGAAAAGTACTTCATTCTGATCTCCCTAGTCTTGCCCTCAGTCCAGTAACAAAGTGCTTATATATGGCTGTCCTCCCATCTCAACTCCATTCCTGGGGACTCCAATGCTTGTTTCAGACCCAGCTTTCTCATCCCCGTCTCTCCAGACTTTCTTTGCCTTATTGCAATCTATTTGCAGATCTCCTTCCTCTTCCTACTGCACCTCCAACTCCTTAGGGACCCCCACCTGTTGGTGTGCACAGGATCCCCTTAGCTATTTCCTGATGTCCCTGTCAGGTTTTTCTTCCATCCCACCTCTGTTCCTCTCTGCTACCCACTGACTTACAGAAGTACTCTTACCAGGCAACCCAAGCGATCACAACTTTCCTAAGATTCAACAAACACCAGACCAGATACCAACACCTAGAACTACCTCAACCATCCCAGTGCTAGATGTCTAGGCCACAGTGCCAAAACAAACATTAACAGTTAAACCAGAATTCCTGCACCAGAACCCAGTAACCCTTCCATAGTAGGCCCTGAGAGACGCAGTATAGTTGAATCAAAAGACAAGGACTTGAAAAAAAGAAGTTATGAATATATTCAAGGAACTTAAAGAGAGGAGATGAATAAATCCACAGGGTCCCCTGGCTGCCTACTCCTTCTCCATTATGTCTGGTTGCCCAACCCCATTACTGGGCAGGAATCTTATGGCTAAATAACACTTCTCCTTGTCTGTTCATCTAACTCCTTCCAGAAAATTCTTTCTCCTCTTAGCCTCTGAAGAATCTTCTTGTCTACTGTCTGAGACTAATACTCTGCCCCACCCTCTTTCAGAACCCCTCATTGACCCTAAAGAATGAGATGTCTCCTCTTCCTCAGTGGCTTTCCATCATGCCCCTACTGTGATCCTACTCTGCAGTCCTTCCTCATAACCCTGTTACTCTCAATACTTTACCTTCTAAAAACACGGACAAGGCTCAATGCCTTCATAATAAAGCGATTCTCAAGAATATCCCACTCACCCTATACCAGCCCCATCTTGTCTGTCCTAAAACCTGAAGACTCCTACTCCATGAGAAGTCTAAGACCTCAGGATTAGTAATGTGGCTGTCTTCCCTATACACTCAGCGATGCTCAACCTTTAACTCTCTACTTTCCCACATCCCCCTTCTATGTTTTACTTTACTCTTCTGGATATTAAGGACACTTATTTACCATCCATTTACACCTAGGTTCACTCTGCCTTAATCTGGTAAGACCTTAACACAGGGTCCTTTAAATAAAAAAGCTTCAAAACTGAGGCTCAGTTACCTGCCAGTCTAAATTGCTTTCCAGTGTACACACCAAGCCTTGCCTGTTCCTAGGGCCAGAGCACTGGTTCTCCTCCTAGGGCCAGAGCTGTGGTTCTCAACCTTGCTGACACTGCAGCCCTTTAAGGCAATTCCTAGTGTTGTGGTGACCCCCTAACCATACAATTATTAACTGTAATTTTGCTACTGTTAGGAATTGCTCATATTTTTGGAGACATAGCTTTGCAAAAGGGGTCCTGACTCACAGATTGTGAACTGCTGAGATAGAAGCACAGGTTTCAATCAATCAATCAATCAGTCAAACAAACAAACAAACAAACAAACAAACAAAGAACTCAGAACTACCATGCAGTTGTTCCTGATGTAAAAATTGTTTTTTGCTCATCATTTATTCTCAATGGTGGTTTAATATGACTTACTTTTTCTATGACTATTTTCAATATGCAAGTTGTAATAAAGATTAAACTGACTGGAGGTTTGCAAAGGGAAAGAAAAATAGACAGTTTGTGCAAGTTGTGGGGATCCGAGAAAGTGATTTAATGCATGTGGAAAATGAGACAAAATGATACATATTATGTTAAAACATCAAAGCTTCAAGTTTAACATCAACAGGGTTCTGATAAGTTATTAATCTAGTCTCATGATGGTTAGGAACACTGGCTGCTAAAGCTTGTAAGAGAATACAATTATAGTCACAGGCTCAAAAAGTTTTTAATTTCCGTTGGTTGTTTTCTAAATCCAGACTTCAACGTGCCTCTTATTTTGCTGAAAACATCTCTATCCAATCTCTTCCATCTACCCAGTGCTCTGCCCAAGAGGAACGGGCGTTGTGTTTCTACCCTAGGACCATCTTCTTGGGCCTCAGTCTTGTCTTCCAACTTGTTCCCTTTCCTCCCAGGACATTTCTGTCTTACTACAGATGATGTCCATGCGTCTATCACGTTGATAACCTTAAGGTACTAGTTTTGCTATGGTCGAAGGTGTGAATTCAGTTAAGCTCTTTGTAGATTTACTAACTGCTTTCTCTACATTGGGGACATCAATGTAGATTTCAGACAGTGGTCCTGCTAACATATCTAAAACTTCTGTCTCTTTTTGTCAACTTTAAGAAACTTATGTAAGGTTTAGGGAGTTGTGACTTGACTCCATCTGTCACAGCTCAAATGGGCTCTAGATCCCTCGCCTAAGACAGGCCTGCAGATTTCTAGCATATGTCTGTGATAAAAATCATCTCAGGTCTTTTCTGTCCATAGTCTATATCTGTCCCAGTAGATTTCCACTCTACTGACAGACACCATGCAGCGATCAACTTCACTCTGAAATTGCTCATCTTCCAGTCTCAGGAGGTCCTACAAAGCTGGTCAGGCTTTAGTTCAGCTGAAAGCTGGAAAACTTCTTTTAGGAGAGAATTAGTGAAACAATCCAACTGTGGACAGTAAACCAGATGCTTCTGAAAAAATTTCCTATTGTCTCTTACCAGCCACTGCTTACTTGAACCCTTGCATTGAGCAAACATCCCAGGCCTCCCTCTTCTCAAGCTCACAGTCAGAAGGAGGCACCCAGATGGCATCATGCCTTATCATCAACAAAAGGCTAGAATGTTAAACCCAAAGAAGTCCCTAGAATGACAGGGCTAGAGATAACATCCTAAACAGAAAAAAAAAATTAGGCTAGATAAATAGAGGAATTATTATTGGGTAAGCAGAGGCCTCAAGGTGACTTGCTGTTGGCTAGGAACCACCCTTAAATCACCTGGAACCTCCTTTAATCTTCCTCAGAGGTAATCTGCATTTCAGGAAAGGGCATCTAGTTCTCATTCAATTCCAACGGCACCTCCACCCTGTTGATGGCACATAAAATGGACTTGCTTTTCCACCATTAAGTTCTTCTCTCTGCCTCTTCCTCACCCCACAGATAGTCTTGGCAATCTGATCCCCAATAAGCCTTTCCTTCCCAGTCCAGTTCAGTGGTTTCCCTGTATCCTCACTTACAATATCAGTGTAACTAATCAAAGAAAAACCATCCAATAGCTCTTTATTGATCATATAATGACCTGTGTAAGAGTCTGCATTGGAAAGACAACTTGAACATTAAGTAAACGTGAATAAATAAGTTGACTTGTATTTTCATTAAAGATATATCCTAGCATGCTTTGCTGTGGAAGCAAGTGCATCCCAAATCAGGCTCTGTAACAACAGTAATTCTTACCTATGTGACCAGCTCTGTCACACAGACAGTCTGCCGACAGGACTTCCTGGCCATGATGTGTGCCTGGGAACTATAAGCAAAAGGAAAACCTCTTTCCTAAGGTTGTTCTTTTTCAAGTGTTTTTCTTATAGCCGTGACACAACAAAGGCAGAAATTGCCCAGTATCTGTTCACTTCAAGTTGGTTTCTATCGTCTGAAATCAAGAGAGACATAGCTAACAGATGAGTTAGAGAGAAGCCAAGCAAAAGTTTCCAGTTGGCTCACACTGCCAATGGTCTTACCTCTGCAAATACCTGGAGTAGAATAAGGTAGACAAGTCCAATTATTAGATATTGATTTATTTAGTAATTTGCTGAAAGCACTGTGTGTACTGTGTATCTGCCATGCATGACTTCACTGCTACCTGGAACACAATGACCTGGAGAAATAACTGAGACAATAGGTCATTGTCCTGCTGACTGCCACTTATGCTCTGTAAAACCTTGCCCACTTTCCTGACCCCCCTTGTGGTTTTAGAATATAAAATGAGAACATAAATGACCCAGCATCGAAACCTTTCAGGAGCTGTCCTGGCTTAGGTCCACTGGTAGTATCTCCTCTCCTCCATTCTCATTGTCTGTTTATTCCAGAAACATCCCCAAAAACATACCCAAGAGCCTGCATCTGCCCTTTTGGAAAACTGGGGAAATCCCGAGTCTCTCAATTTTGTATAATTCAAGTTCCCACAAAGCACTGGACTCCAAAGTCTGATGGGTTTTGGTAGAAAGACTGCTAGGTCTTAGGTGCTTTCTGAGAGTTTTGTTTGTTTGCTTTTGTTTTTTTATGTTTAAGATAAGCATTGGATCAGAGGGTGACCCTAGAGACACAGTAACCAATCTCAAACCCTAAAGCTACTCATTTTAAGAGTTTAAAACAATGCTCAAAATTAAAGCAAATTCCACTTTCAACAGATGACTCCCAATTCTGATTTCATAGGTTTTCCTTCTTAATAAGGGTCTAGTACTGTTTGCTGTACAGCCTTAACTGATAGTATTTGAGCAGGGGAAGGGATGAGAGTTAGTCTGGGGCAGCAAGGGGGCACATGGTGATGCAGGAAGGCCTGCTTTTCTCTATAGAGGAGCAGAGAATAGAGTCAGAGCAAAAAACCACTCTGAGGAGAGAAAGGAGTCACATGCTTTCTCCTTGAGCCTTGCCCTCCCCTGGGCAGCAGAGGACAGAGGTCTGTTCTCTCAGAAGAAATAATACAAGATGGGAAGAGACAAGTTGCCAGGCCTGGAACACGTAGACACACTTGAAAGTGATTCTGTAAGATTCTACCTCAACTAAGACTGAATTACTAATCTCAGACTCTCCCAGAACAATATTTGAGCAAATTCAGACCTCAGAAAAAGAGCCTGATTTAGAATGTGGAGCGCAGGGATGCCTGCCATGGGACATGTATTTAGATAGCAGAAACCATCTATAAAAACAGAACACAGTAAATAAAGGCAGATAAAGGTGGACATGTAGAACTGTTTCCAGGAAACAAAGAGTTAGACAGTTCTTAGTTTTTGGAATCACTTCTCAGTGAAGGGAATGAATCTCTTGAAAATAGGAACCTATTAAACATTTGGTAGAGTCAGTGGAAGGTACATTGTCTCACAAAGCAAGGTGTGCTTAAATCTTGATAGAAGTACTAAGGTTGCAGGAATTTATTCCTGAGTCCACAGGATGGGCATAGTGAGCGGTTGTATTGTAGAAGAATAAAGGGTAATGAACATATAGTTAATTACATAATCAGATAAGCTCTCCTTTGCAACCGATGATGTAATTGTTTATTTAAGCAAAGTTACCAGTGAGCTCTCAAATCATTAGGCAAAAGTTGTTGGAGAACTGCACCATAGTTAAAACAATGAAAACAATGATTGTAAATCTGATGGAAAGAACCTTAATCCAGTTATCAAACTCAGCACCACCATCAATGGAACACATTAGGGGTCTATGGTTTGTGATGCATGATAACGATCTACCGAAATGAAAAGTAAGCAGGTTGAAGAGCCCAGGCTAAGGGCTTCTTCTTACAATTTAGACTTAGAATTCTTACAATATCTCAAATTGTAAGTCTAAATTCCAAAACTAATGAGAATCAGTTATTGAGAGCTGTACATAGGAATAAAGTTCCAGAAAAGGAAGCAGAGGCTATGAACCCAAGGAAAGGATGTTTGATGCCCACTCACAGATGCAAAGGCACACACAGATGTCACCCACGTGGCAGTTACTCCCGTCACAGTGGGAGCTCACTTGAAAATCATTTTGGCCAGAGTGCAAGGGAATGTTAGAAGGGATCAAACTGCTGAACCCAGTGAAGGCTGCTAAGGGCCCCAGAGTACTCTCCACACTGCAGGACCTCGGGATCACCTCAAGATCACAGGTGAGTGGAATGCAACATCAGCTCCAAAGAATCTTGGAGGGTCTTGTGCCAGCAGGAACAGGGACAGAGGAACCCTGCTCGACCAGAGGCTGGGATCCACCCAGGTCGGGGCCAGCCCTGCCATCTTCTGTGTGAACCAGGCCGAGGGCATCTAGGGCCCCAGAGGACTCTCCATGCCGCAGGACCCCTAGCACACTCAGGACTTCGAGATCACCTGAGAGCACGTGGGCAACAGAAGCAACAGAGCTTCTTGGGTAGGGTCCCTCGGGCCTTCATCCTCAGCCAGGAGGCAGAGCTAAGACCCAGACCCCTGGGCACCTTCCTTGCCAGAGGAGAGTTGGCCTACAGGGAGGGCTCTGACCCCAGGTCTCAGGAGGTGGATCAGAGCTCCAGACTTCTGGACACCTGCCCTGCAAGAGGAGAGCTTGCCTGCAGAGAGTGCTTTGACCACTGGAACTCAGGTGAGAGTTGGACTTCCTGGAGTACTGACAGAGGCTAACAGAATCACAGGAGGATCAAGCTCTAGCCAGAGACAGCTTGAACATTAACACCAGAGATTTCCAGATAGCGAAAGGCCAATGTAAGAATCTTACTAACAGAAACCAAGAACACTGGGCATCATCAGAACCCAGTACGCCCACCACAGTGAGTCCTGGATACCCCAACATACCCGAAAAGCAAGACATGGATTTAAAATCATATCTCATGATGGTGATAGAAGATTTTAAGAAGGGCATTAATAACTCACTTAAGGAAATACAGGAGAGCAATGCTAAACAGGTAGAAACCCATAAAGAGGAAACACAAAAATCCCTCAAGGAATTACAGGAGAACACTGCAAAACAGGTAGAAGTCCTTAAAAAAGAAACACAAAAATCCCTTAAAGAATTACAGGAAAACATAACCAAACAGAGGATGGAATTGAACAAAACCATCCAAGATCTGAAAATGGAAGTAGAAACAATAAAGAAAACCCAAAGAGAGACAACTCTGGAGATAGAAACCTAGGAAAGAAATCAGGAACCATAGATGTGAGCATAAGCAACAGAATACAAGAGAAGGAAGAGAGAATCTCAGGTGCAGAAGATTCCATAGAGAACATGGACACAACAATCAAAGAAAATACAAAATGCAAAAAGATCCTAACTCAAAACATCCAAGAAATCCAGGACACAATGAGAAGACCAAACCTACCATTAATAGGAGTAGATGAGAATGAAGATTTTCAACTTAAAGGGCCAGCAAATATCTTCAACAAAATTATAGAAGAAAACATCCCATACCTAAAGAAAGAGATGCCCATGAACATACAAGAAGCCTACAGAACTCCAAATAGACTGGACCAGAAAAGACATTCCTCCCGACACATAATAATCAGAACAACAAATACACTAGATAAAGACAGAATATTAAAAGCAGTAAGGGAAAAAGGTCAAGTAACATATAAAGGCAGGTCTATCAGAATTACTCCAGACTTCTCAACAGAGACTATGAAAGCCAGAAGATCCTGGACAGATGTTATACAGACACTAAGAGAACACAAATGCCATCCCAGGCTACTATACCCAGCAAAACTCTCAATTACCATAGATGGAGAAACCAAAGTATTCCAGGATAAAGCCAAATTCACACAATATCTTTCCACGAATCCAGCCCTTCAAAGGATAATAAAGGGAAAACACCAACACAAAGATAGAAACTGCACCCTTGAAAAGCAAGAAAGTAATCCTTCAACAAAACTAAAAGAAGACAGCCACAAGAACAGAATCCCAACTTTAACAACAAAAATGACAGGAAGCAGTAATTACTTTTCTTTGATTTCTCTTAACATCAATGGACTCAATTCCCCAATAAAAAGACATAGACTAATAGACTGGCTACACAAAGAGGACCCAAACTTTTGCTGCTTACAGGAAACCCACCTCAGGGACAAAGACAGAAACTACCTCAGAGTAAAAGGCTGGAAAACAATTTTCCAAGCAAATGGTCTGAAGAAACAAGCTGGAGTAGCCATTCTAATATCAAATAAAATTGACTTTCTCAGTCTGGAGGTTCCTCAGAAATTGGACACAATACTACTGGAAGATCCAGCAATACCTTTCCTGGGCATATACCCAGAAGAAGTTCCAACTAGTAATAAGAACACATGCTCCACTATGTTCATAGCAGCCTTATTTATAATAGCCAGAAGCTGGAAAGAACCCAGATGTCCCTCAACAGAAGAATGGATACAGAAAATGTGGTATATTTACACAATGAAGTTCTACTCAGCTATTAAAAACAATGGATTTAATAAATTCTTGGATATGATCCTTAGTGAGGTAACCCAATCACAAAAGACGTCATTAGATATGCGCTCACTGATAAGTGGATATTAGCCCAGAAACATAGAACACGCAATTTGCAAAACATGAGAAAATCAAGAAGAGGGAAGACCAATGGGTAGATACTTCATTCCTCCTTAGAATAGGGAACAAAATACCCATGAAAGGAGTTATGGAGACAAAGTTTGGAGCTAAGACGAAAGGATGAACTATCCAGAGACTACCCCACGTGGGGATCCATCCCATAATCAGCCACCAAACCCAGACACTATTGCATATGCCAGAAAGATTTTGCTGAAGGAACCCTGTTATAGTTGTCTCATATGAAGGTATGCCAGTGCCTGGCAAATATGAAAGTGGATGCTCACAGTCATCTATAAGATGGAACACAGGGCCCCCAATGGAGAAGCTAGAGAGAGCACCCAGGAGGTGAAGGGATCTGCAGCCCTATAGGTGAAACAACAATATGAACTAACCAGTACCCCCAGAGCTCATATCTCTAGCTGCATATGTAGCAGAAGATGGCCTAGTTGGCCATCACTGGG
The DNA here is from genome assembly GCF_978045245.1 of Mus caroli. NCBI lineage: Eukaryota > Metazoa > Chordata > Mammalia > Rodentia > Muridae > Mus > Mus caroli. Next base: position 82,431,226 of record NW_028227258.1, on the reverse strand, counting down.
AAGAGAGGCCCCTTGGTATTGCAAACTTTATATGCCCCTGTACACGGGAATACCAGGGCCAAGAAGTGGGAGTGGGTGGGTAGGGGAGCAGGGCAGAGGGAGGGTATAGGGAACTTTCGGGATAGCATTAGAAATGTATATAAAAATATCTAGTAAAAAACAAATAAATATAAAAAAAGGAATCTGTAAACATAAAAAAAAGAAAAAAGAAAGATAGAGCAAAATATTATAAAAAAGAAAGAAAAAAAGAAAGAAAAAAATTGACTTCCAAAACAAAGTTATCAAAAAAGACAAGGAGGGACACTTCATACTCATCAAAGGTAAAATCTACCAAGATGAGCTCTCAATTCTAAATATCTATGCTCCAAATGCAAGGGCAGCCACATTCATTAAAGAAACTTTAGTAAAGCTCAAAGCACACATTGTACCTCTCACAATAATAGTGGGAGACTTCAACAACACACTCTCACCAATGGACAGATCCTGGAAACAGCAACTAAACAGAGACATATGGACACTAACAGAAGTTATGAAACAAATGGATTTAACAGATATCTACAGAACATTTTATCCTAAAACAAAAGGATATACCTTCTTCTCAGCACCTCATGGTACCTCCTGCAAAATTGACCATATAATTGGTCACAAAACAGACCTTAACAGATCCAAAAAATATTGAAATTATCCCATGCATCCTATCAGATTACCACAAAATAGGGCTGATGTTCAATAACAACATAAATTATAGAAAGCCAACATTCACGTGGAAACTGAACAACACTCTACTCAATGATACCTTCGTCAAGGGAGAATTAAAGAAGAAATTAAAGATCTTCTAGAGTTTAATGAAAATGAAGCCACTACATGCCCAAACTTATGGGACACAGTGAAAGCAGTCCTGAGAGGAAAACTAATAGCTCTGAGTGCCTCCAAAAAGAAACTAGAGAGAGCATACACTAGTAGACTGACAGCACACCTAAAAGCTCTAGAACTAAAGGAAGCAAATTCACCCAAGAGGAGTAGATGGCAGGAAATAATCAAACTCAGGGCTGAAATCAACTAAGTGGAAACAAAAAGAACTATTCAAAGAATCAACCAAACCAGGAGCTGGTTCTTTGAGAAAATCAACAAGATAGATAAACCCTTAGCCAGACTAGCTAGAGGCCACAGGGACAGTATCCTAATTAACAAAATCATAAATGAAAAAGGAGACATAACAACAGATCCGGAGGAAATCCAAAACATCATCTGATCCTACTACAAAAGGCTATATTCAACAAAACTGGAAAACCTGGATGAAATGGACAACTTCCTAGACAGATGCCAGGTACCAAAGTTAAATCAGGATCAGATTAACCATTTTAACAGTCTCATTTTCCCTCAAGAAATAGAAGCAGTCATCAATAGTCTCCCAATCAAAAAAGCCCAGAACCAGATGGGTTTAGTGCAGAGTTCTATCAGACCTTCAAAGAAGACCTAATTCCAACTCTCCTCAAACTATTCCACAAAACAGAAACAGAAGGTACTCTACCCAACTCATTCTATGAAGGCACAATTACTCTGATACCTAAACCACACAAAGATCCAACAAAGAAAGAGAACTTCAGACCAATATCCCTTATGAATATCGATGCAAAAATACTCAAAAAAATCCTCACAAACTGAATCCAAGAACACATCAAAACGATCATCCATCATGACCAAGTAGGCTTCATCCCAGGGATGCAGAGATGGTTTAATATACAGAAATCCATCAATGTAATCCCCTATATAAACAAACTCAAAAACAAAAACCACATGATCATCTCGTTAGATGCTGAGAAAGCATTTGACAAGATCCAACACCCATTCATGATAAAAGTCATGGGAAGATCAGGAATTCAAGGCCCATACCTAAACATAATAAAAGCAATATACAGCAAATCAGTAGCCAACACCAAAGTAAATGGAGACAATATGCAGATGATATGATAGTGTATATAAGTGACCCTAAAAGTTCCACCAGAGAGCTCCTAAACCTGATAAACAGCTTCCATGCAGTAGCTGGATAAAAAATTAACTCAAGCAAATCTGTGGTCTTTCTCTACACAAAGGATAAACATGCTGAAAAAGAAATTAGGGAAACAATACCCTTCACAATAGTCACAAATAATATAAAATACCTTGTGACTCTAACTAAGGAAGTGAAAGATCTGTATGACAAGATCTTCAAGTCTCTGAAGAAAGAAATTTAAGAAGATCTCAGAAGGGAAAGATCTCCCATGCTCATGGACTGGCAGGATTAATATAGTAAAAATGACTATCCTGCCAAAAGCAATCTACAGATTCAATGCAATCCCCATCAAAATTTCCACTCAATTCTTCAAAGAGTTAGAAAGGGCAATTTGCAAACTCATCTGGTGTAGCCTCCCCTCCCCAGCCTGAAACCTGCTCTCTCAGGTTTCACTGTTTACATTGGGGTGGAGCTTGCCGCTCAATCTTTCTGCCACACCCACTGCTGGAGCCTGCTGCTTTCCTGTTCCGGAGCCATACACGTGGTCACCCTGCTACTGGACCCCAAGATTATTTGGTGGGAATCGGGCCCCTTCCCCTCCTTCATAACTGCATGTCAGAATAGTAGAATTGAGCTTTGATCAGAATTTTGTCTTAGCTACATCTTTTTCTCGCCCGCCTAGCTCCCTCTTCTCTTCCAGGTTTCCAAGATGCCTTTCCAGACTAGAACCCAGACATGTGAGCCACTGGCCGGACACAACAATCTGGAATAACCAAAAACCTAGGATAGCAAAAACTAGTCTCAACAATAAAAGAACCTCCGGAGGAATCACCATGCCTGACCTCAAACTGTACTACAGAGCAATTGTGATAAAAAACTGCATGGTACTGGCATAGCGACAGACAAGTAGACCAATGGAATAGAATTGAAGACCCAGAAATGAACCCACATACCTATGGTCACTTAATCTTTGACAAGGGAGCAAAAACCATCCAGTGGAAAAAAGACAGCATTTTCAACAAATGGTGCTGGCACAACTGGCAGTTATCATGTAGAAGAATGTGAATTGATCCATTCCTATCTCCTTGTACCAAGGTCAAATCTAAGTGGATTAAGGAACTCCACATAAAACCAGAGACACTGAAACTTATAGAGGAGAAAGTAGGGAAAAGCATCGAAGATATGGGCACAGGGAAAAAATTCCTAAACAGAACAGCAATGGCCTGTGCTGTAAGATCAAGAATTGACAAATAGAACCTCATAAAATTGCAAAGCTTCTGTAAGGCAAAAGATACTGTCAATAAGACAAAAAGGCCACCAACAGATTGGGAAAGAATTTTTACCAATCCTAAATCTGATAAGGGAACTAATATCGAATATATACAAAGAGATCAAGAAGCTGAACTCCAGAAATTCAAACAACCCCATTAAAAATGGGGTACAGAGCTAAACAAAGAACTCTCAACTGAGGAATACCGAAGGGCTGAGAAGCACTTGAAAAAATGTTCAACATCCTTAATCATCAGGGAAATGCAAATCAAAACAACCTTGAGATTTTACCTCACACCAGCCAGAATGGCTAGGATCAAAAATTCAGGTGACAGCAGATGCTGGCGAGGATGTGGAGAAAGAGGAACACTCCATTGCTGGTCGGATTGCAAGCTTATACAACCACTCTGGAAATCAGTTTGGTGTTTCCTTAGAAAACTGAACATAGTACTACCGGAGGATCCAGCAATACCTCTCCTGGGCATATACCCAGAAGATGTTCCAACTGGTAATAAGTAGAGATGCTCCACTATGTTCATAGCAGCCCTATTTATAATAGCCAGAAGCTGGAAAGAACCCAGATGTCCCTCAACAGAAGAATGGATACAAAAAATGTGGTATATTTACACAATGGAGTACTACTCAGCTATTAAAAAGAATGAATTTATGAAATTCTTAGGCAAATGGATGTATCTGGAGGATATTGTTCTGAGTGAGGTAACCCAATCACAAAAGAAGTCACTTGATATGCACCCACCGATTAATGGATATTAGCCTAGAAACCTAGAATACCTAAGATACAATTTGCAAAACAGAAGAAAATCAAGAAGAAGGAAGGCCAATGCATGGACACTTCATTCCTCCCTAGAATAGGGAACAAAATACCCATGGAAGGAGTTGCAGATACTAAGTTTGGAGCTAAGACAAAAGGATGGACCATCCAGAGACTGCCCCACTCGAGGTTCCATCCCATAATCAGCCACCAAACCCAGACACTATTGCATACACCAGTAAGATTTTGCTGAAGGGACCCTGATATAGCTGTCTCTTGTGAGGCTAAGCCAGTGCCTGGCAGATACAGAAGTGGATGCTCACAGTCATCTATAGGATGGAACACAGGGCCCCCAATGGAGAAGCTAGAGAAAGCACCCAAGGAGCTGAAGGGGTTTGCAACCCTATAGGTGGAACAACAATATGAACTAACCAGTACCCCCAGAGCTCGTGTCTCTAGCTGCATATGTAGCAGAAGATGGCCTAGTTGGCCATCATTGGGAAGAGAGGCCCCTTGGTCTTGCAAACTTTATATGTACAGGGGAACGCCAGGGCCAAGAAGTGGGAGTGGGTGGGTTGGGGAGCATGGCGGAGGAGAGGGTATAGGGGACTTTGGGGATAGCATTTAAAATGTAAATGAAGAAAATATCTAAGAAAAAATTAAAAGAAAAAAGAAGGGCTCAAACTTAATTACAATGTTTTTGTCGAGCATTTTGACAGCATCAATCCAAACTTTCAATGTGTACCTCTCTCACCGTGTCTAAGCACGTATTGTGAACATTCACATCAAGTGTGTAAGATAAACACAAAGATATTAATGATGTCCTTCAATTTTGGTAGGGAAATACTAAAAACAGTCTCTATGACTGTATGAGAAAATAGAAATTGAGTTATTGGAAGAGACTAAGTGGTATTTAATTTTTCCTTGTATCTTTGCTGTTGTTTTGAAGACAAATTTGTCTGTTGAAACAATATGCAAACCTAATTTAATGAAATTGATGTTTAGTCCAGACAGAACTGATGGACACCATAAGAATCCTACAGAAAAGGTCAAACTCTCATCTTGGGAAGCGTTTTCTTTGTGACAGTTTTGAACCCCAACCCATATGTAGAGTTTTTGTTTGTGTGTTCTTGTAGGCAAGGGCGTTGCCTACGAATGGGGCCCCTGATGGACTTCTCAAAGTGTGTTCTTGGATGAACAGAGTTAGGGAGCTAAGGAAGGGAGCCAGGGAAGACTGCACACAAGCTGAGAAAATTATATTGGCTCTGTAGCCTTGGAACAACATCTGCTCTGGCAAAAAAAAAAAAAAAAAAAAAAAAAAAAAAACAACAAAACAAAACAAAACAGCACTATGCAATATTAAGGTTAATCATAGGTGATTGGACATCTACAATTGTTGCATCAGTCATTGAAAAGGGATACACTTACAAGAAATCGTGAGGCGTGTGTGGTCTGCTGCTCACAGAAACTCTCTCTACGGTGCAAACATCCAATATGAAACTTCCCCGTGTTTCTCCCCTCCCTACAGGATGCACACACATCTGTTGGAATCCAGTGAGACTGATTTGATGGTCCCTCACCTCAGAGTTAAGAAATATGTCCCTCTCTTATATTGAGGTGAACAGATTTATTGCCAAGACGCTCGCTACACAGGGAATATTACTTTTAAGTTTTGGGAGTGTGGAAGAATAAAGTGCAATGCAAGGCAGGGTATAACTCTAAGCCTGTAAAGGAGGCAGTTCTGCAGAGCATCTTGCCTTGTGATGAGATTTCAGCCATCTCCAACTTTCTGTCTTTGGTAGAACTCGTGTTGTGATTTTCCACTAGGTGTTTCAGAACCGAAATAAACAGGGTCTCATGGCCGCACATCACCCTTGCCCAGTATAATTCCATACCCAGGAGAGAGGGCCGGTGACATACCTTCTCAGACCAGTCTGCCAGGGAGAGTTAAGTCTGTAAGATTCCACATTCACTGGTTACAATAAGTGCTTGACTTAATGAGCCCACTGGGGAAACATTTCAGGCTCTGATTGGAAAAAGGCCTTCAAAAATAACAGGGCAAATAGTTCCAGGTCTCTGTGACCTGAAACGTCTAATTAGGCTAAAGAATTACTAGTGCATCTCTGAGAGAACTGAGGCCGTGCAGCCTGATGAGTCAGTGGAGATTCATTGCCATGTGATCGGGGAACGGTGTGGCGTAGCTGTGCCCCGGCTGTTGGTGGCATTCGACAAGGATGCACTCTGCGCTTCCATGCTTCTAACACAAGTTTATTTGTGATGTCTCCACCTTATAGGAAACTACATGATGAAGTCCAAACACCAATAAAAGGACAATGAAAGCCGCCATTGAGAGACAGATGGCACATGGAGAGTTAGAGGCACAGCTGGGACATAAATGAAACAGTAGTGATTTCAAACACATGAACGCTCTTGGTACAGTCATCCACGGGTCATATATGTGAACGAGGATAGTTGCAGGAGAGAGATGGGGCTGGCAGAGGATGTGTGCGGTTTCTGAGCTGATCCCAAATTATCAAGCAGGCATACAGTGCCCTCTGGTGGTCATATGTGAAACTGCATCTTCCCATATGAATGAATGATTACTAGTCCTTAAAGATTAAAGTTGGGCAATCAGGTTCCTGATGTTATGAGAATAACTGATTTTAAGCATTTGATTGAATTTTCCACGGTCTTTAAAGTTGAAAGTCTCATCCTAGAGGAGCTCTAGTTTTATAAGCGTTTTCATCTTTGGCAGTGACTCCAAGGAAGACCTGGATAACTGCATCAGGCTAAGACCCAAGCTGTCCTCTTGAGGGCTAGGGCATCTTGTGAGCAGATGCCTACTGGATCCTCAGGAGAATAACACACATGGCATTTAGTGAGCAGTAAATAAGAGAATGAAGTAGAAAATATGGTTTAAAAAGATATTTATTTATTTTTAAAAAGATTTATTTTATGTATGTGAGTACACTGTTGCTATCTTCAGACACACCAGAAGAGGGCATCAGATCCCATTACAGACGGTTGTGAGTCCCCACGTGGTTGCTGTGAATTGAACTTGTGACCTCTGGAAAAGCAGTCAGTGCTCTTAACCCCTGAGCCATTTATCGAGTCCTTACCTTATTTATATATATGAGTGTGTTTTTTTCTGTATGTATGTCCGTACACCAGAAAAAGGCACCAAATCCCATGAGACTACAGTTATAGACAGTTGTTAGCATCTGTGTGTGTGCTGTGAGTTTAACTCAGGACCTTTGGAAGATCAGCCAGTGCTAAGCCATCAATTTAGCTCCCCAGTTGACTCCTTGTAGTTTACATGAGAGAATGATGCGCAGTCTGATAGGCATTAGAGGTTCTTTTTTTTTTTCTCCCATCTTGTCTAATAGTTTTCAAGATAAAACATTTCCATGCCTGTGTTGGTGATTTATATCTTGTTTTTGTTATTCCATCATAGTTGGCAAGCATATTGCAATTTGTTTATCTTTCCCATTATTTATGGACATGAATCTATGTACCATTCTTAACCGTACACGAATGGTTGTATGCTTTCTCTAGTTCAATCCCTCTTCTGTGCAAGTTGAAGGGTCCAACTCAGGCTGTCAGGTTTGGCAGCAAGCATCTTATTTACTCTCTTGAGTCAACTTGCTGGTCCACTATTGCTCTGTGATGACTAGAGAGGACTTAAAGATTTCCTATTAGAATAGCTTTCATACACTGTATCATCGTGTGTGAGTTAACAGATGCCAAGAAATTGTAAGCTCTTTTGACTTCGTAATGACTTAATGACTATTTACATCAGTAAGGGGAAACCACAAGATACATAGAAATTCTGTCTGATAAAATCAGGATGCTTGTGTACTTAGGGAGGATTAAGAAGGGCTTGAAGACCAGAAGCCTGTGGTGCTGAAGATGGGGGAGTTCCCTTATCTGTGACAGACACAATGCTGATGAAAAGGCAGATTTCAAATGCATTCCTGAGTCTGCAGTATTTGAAAGCATGGCAGGCACGGTCTGGGTGGAACTCGAAAGTTTGGAAGGAGCACAGAAACAGACACAGGAAAACAAGCACCCATCCTGGAAGAGGAGACCTTCCCAGTGTTCTGTCTTGTCCAAGGGTTCTGACAGAGAGCTGTAAGTGCCCATGCCCTAGATTTAAACGAGATGTGCTGGAGATGTAGCAGGAGTGTAAGTGGGCTGACTGTTCACACCTGCCCCTCGGTCACTTTAGAGTTCTGAGAATGTACACAGTAGCCTTGCACGCGACAGACTTACGCTGCTAGGACACCAGGGCTGTTTTCCTCTTTGTCCACATTTGCTTATTTTCAACCCAAAGACTCAACTTCATTGTCTATACTCAAGAGAAGTCCTGGTCTCTCCTGCTCCAGTTCTTTTAAAAATTATAAATGTGAATCAAGGAAAATGTAAAATGCAAAAAGATCCTAACTCAAAACATCCAAGAAATACAGGACGCAATGAGAAGACCAAACCTACGGATAATAGGAGTGGATGAGAATGAAGATTTTCAACTCAAAGGACCAGCAAACATCTTCAACAAAATTATAGAAGAAAACTTCCCAAATCTAAAGAAAGAGATGCCCATGAACATACAAGAAGCCTACAGAACTCCAAATAGACTGGACCAGAAAAGAAATACCTCCCGACACATAATAATCAGAGCAACAAATGCTCTAAATAAAGATAGAATACTAAAAGCAGTAAGAGAAAAAGGCCAAGTAACATATAAAGGCAAGCCTATCAGAATTACACCAGATTTTTCACCAGAGACTATGAAAGCCAGAAGATCCTGGACGGATGTTATACAGACACTAAAAGAACACAAATTCCAGCCCAGGCTACTATACCCAGCCAAACTCTCAATTAACATAGATGGAGAAACCAAAGTATTCCACGACAAAACCAAATTCACACATTATCTCTCCATGAATCCAGCCCTTCAAAGGATAATAACAGAAAAAAACCAATACAAGGACAGGAACCACGCCCTAGAAACAACAAGAAGGTAATCCCTCAACAAACCTAAAAGAAGACAGCCACAAGAACAAAATGCCAACTTTAACAACAAAAATAACAGGAAACAACAATTACTTTTCCTTAATATCTCTTAATATCAATGGACTCAACTCCCCGATAAAAAGACATAGACTAACAAACTGGCTACACAAACAAGACCCAACATTTTGCTGCTTACAGGAAACTCATCTCAGAGAAAAGGATAGACACTACCTCAGAATGAAAGGCTGGAAAACAATTTTCCAAGCAAATGGCATGAAGAAACAAGCTGGAGTAGCCATTCTAATATCTGATAAGATTGACTTCCAACCCAAAGTCATTAAAAAAGACAGGGAGGGACACTTCATACTCATCAAAGGTAAAATCCTCCAAGAGGAACTATCAATCCTGAATATCTATGCTCCAAATACAAAGGCAGCCACATTCATTAAAGAAACTTTAGTAAATCTCAAAGCACACATTGCACCTCATACAATAATAGTGGGAGACTTCAACACACCACTTTCACCAATGGACAGATCATGGAAACAGAAACTAAACAGGGACACAGTGAAACTAACAGAAATTATGAATCAAATGGATCTGGCAGATATCTACAGAACATTCTATCCTAAAACAAAAGGATATACCTTCTTCTCAGCACCTCATGGTACCTTCTCCAAAATTGACCACATAATTGGTCACAAAGCAGGCCTCAACAGATATAAAAATATTGAAATTGTCCCATGCATCCTATCAGATCACCATGGACTAAGGCTGATCTTCAATAACAAAATAAATAATAGAAAGCCAACCTTCACGTGGAAACTGAACAACACTCTTCTCAATGATACCTTGGTCAAGGAAGGAATAAAGAAAGAAATTAAGGACTTTTTAGAGTTCAATGAAAATGAAGCCACAACATACCCAAACTTATGGGACGCAATGAAAGCATTTCTAAGAGGAAAACTCATAGCTCTGAGTGCCTCCAAAAGGAAACTAGAGAGAGCACACATTAGCAGCTTGACAACACACCTAAAAGCACTAGAACAAAAGGAAGCAAATTCACCCAAGAGGAGTAGACGGCAGGAAATAATCAAACTCAGGGGTGAAATCAACCAAGTGGAAACAAGAAAAACTATTCAAAGAATCAACCAATCAAGAAGCTGGTTCTTTGAGAAAATCAACAAGATAGATAAACCCTTAGCCAGACTCACTAGAGGGCACAGGGAAAGCATCCTAATTAACAAAATCAGAAATGAAAAAGGAGACATAACAACAGATCCTGAAGACATCCAAAACACCATCAGATCCTTCTACCAAAGGCTATACTCAACAAAACTGGAGAACCTGGATGAAATGGAAAAGTTCCTAGACAGATACCAGGTACCAAAGTTGAATCAAGATCAGGTTAATGATCTAAACAGCCCTATATCCCCCAAAGAAATAGAAGCAGTCATTAATAGTCTCCCAACTAAAAAAAGCCCAGGACCAGATGGGTTTAGTGCAGAGTTCTATCAGACCTTCAAAGAAGATCTAATCCCAGTTCTTCACAAACTATTCCACAAAATAGAAACAGAAGGTACTCTACCCAACTCATTCTATGAAGCCACAATTACTCTGATACCTAAACCACAAAAAGACCCAACAAAGATAGAAAACTTCAGACCAATATCCCTTATGAATATTGATGCAAAAATCCTCAATAAAGTTCTTGCTAACCGAATCCAAGAACACATCAAAACAATCATCCATCCTGACCAAGTAGGTTTCATCCCAGGGATGCAGGAATGGTTCAATATACGGAAATCCATCAACGTAATCCAGTATATAAACAAACTCAAAGACAAAAACCACATGGTCATCTCCTTAGATGCGGAAAAAGCATTTGACAAGATCCAACACCCATTCATGATAAAAGTCTTGGAAATATCAGGAATTCAAGGCCCATACCTAAACATGATAAAAGCAATCTACAGCAAACCAGTAGCCAACATCAAAGTAAATGGTGAGAAGCTTGAAGCAATCCCTCTAAAATCAGGGACTAGACAAGGCTGTCCACTTTCTCCATACCTATTCAACATTGTACTTGAAGTCCTAGCCAGAGCAATTCGACAACAAAAGGAGATCAAAGGGATACAAATTGGAAAAGATGAAGTCAAAATATCACTTTTTGCAGATGATATGATAGTATATATAAGTGACCCTAAAAATTCCACCAGAGAACTCCTAAGCCTGATAAACAGCTTCGGTGAAGTAGCTGGATATAAAATTAACTCAAACAAATCAATGGCCTTTCTCTACACAAAGAATAAACAGGCTGAGAAAGAAATTAGGGAAACAACACCCTTCTCAATAGTCACAAATAATATAAAATATCTTGGCGTGACTCTAACTAAGGAAGTGAAAGATCTGTATAATAAAAATTTCAAGTCTCTGAAGAAAGAAATTATAGAAGATCTCAGAAGATGGAAAGATCTCCCATGCTCATGGATTGGCAGGATCAACATTGTAAAAATGGCTATCTTGCCAAAAGCAATCTACAGATTCAATGCAATCCCCATCAAAATTCCAACTCAATTCTTCAACGAATTAGAAAGTGCAATCTGCAAATTCATCTGGAATAACAAAAAACCTAGGATAGCAAAAACTCTTCTCAAGGATAAAAGAACCTCTGGTGGAATCACCATGCCGGACCTAAAGCTCTACTACAGAGCAATTGTGATAAAAACTGCATGGTACTGGTATACTGACAGAAAAATAGACCAATGGAATAGAATTGAAGACCCAGAAATGAACCCACACACCTATGGTCACTTGATCTTCGACAAGGGAGCTAAAAACATCCAGTGGAAGAAAGACAGCATTTTCAACAAATGGTGCTGGCACAACTGGTTGTTAACATGTAGAAGAATGCGAATCGATCCATTCCTATCTCCTTGTACTAAGGTCAAGTCTAAGTGGATCAAGGAACTTCACATAAAACCAGAGACACTGAAACTTATAGAGGAGAAAGTGGGGAAAAGCCTTGAAGATATGGGCACAGGGGAAAAATTCCTGAATAGAACAGTAATGGCTTGTGCTGTAAGATCGAGAATTGACAAGTGGGACCTCATGAAACTACAAAGCTTCTGCAAGGCTAAAGACACCATCAATAAGACAAAAAAACCACCAACAGATTGGGAAAGGATCTTCACCTATCCTAAATCAGATAAGGGACTAATATCCAATATATATAAAGAACTCAAGAAGGTGGACTCCAGAAAGTCAAATAACCCCATTAAAAAATGGGGCTCAGAACTGAACAAAGAATTCTCACCTGAGGAATACCGAATGGCAGAGAAGCACCTGAAAAAATGTTCAACATCCTTAATCATCAGGGAAATGCAAATCAAAACAACCCTGAGATTCCACCTCACACCAGTCAGAATGGCTAAGATCAAAAATTCAGGTGACAGCAGATGCTGGCGAGGATGTGGAGAAAGAGGAACACTCCTCCATTGTTGGTGGGATTGAAAGCTTGTACAACCACTCTGGAAATCAGTTTGGCGGTTCCTCAGAAAATTGGACATAGTACTACCGGAGGATCCAGCAATACCTCTCCTGGGCATATATCCAGAAGATGCCCCAACCGGTAAAAAGGACACATGCTCCACTATGTTCATAGCAGCCCTATTTATAATAGCCAGAAGCTGGAAAGAACCCAGATGTCCCTCAACAGAGGAATGGATACAGAAATTATGGTACATTTACACAATGGAGTACTACTCAGCTATTAAAAAGAATGAATTTATGAAATTCCTAGCCAAATGGATGGACCTGGAGGGCATCATCTTGAGTGAAGTAACACAATCACAAAAGAACTCACACAATATGTATTCATTGATAAGTGGATATTAGCCCAAAACTTAGGATACCCAAGATATAAGATACAATTTGATAAACGCATGAAACTCAAGAAGAATGAAGACCAAAGTGTGGACACTGTGCACCTTCTTAGAATTGGGAACAAAACACCCAGGGAAGGAGTTACAGAGACAAAGTTCGTAGCTGGGATGAAAGGATGGACCATTTAGAGACTGCTGTATCCAGGGATCCGTCCCATAATCAGCTTCTAAACGCTGACACCATTGCATACACTAGCAAGATTTTGCTGAAAGGACCCAAATATAGCTGTCTCTTGTGAGACGATGCCGGGGCCTAGCAAACACAGGAGTGGATGTTCACAGTCAGCTATTGGATGTATCACAGGGCTCCCAATGGAGAAGCTAGAGAAAGTACCCAAGGAGCTAAAGGGATCTGCAACCCTATTGTTGGAACAACATGATGTACTAACCAGAACCCTGGAGCTCTTGTCTCTAGCTGCATATGTATCGAAAGATGGCCTAGTCGGCCATCAATGGAAAGAGAGGCCCATTGGACTTGCAAACTTTATATGCCCCAATATAGGGGAATGCCAGGGCCAAAAGAATGGGAATGGGGGGCTAGGGAAGTGGGGGGCGCTATGGGGGACTTTTGGGATAGTATTGGAAATGTAATTGAGGAAAATATGTAATAAAAATATAAAAAAAAATTATAAATGTGTCAAAAGATACCGAAAATGTGTCATATATAAGAAACCCTGAGTATGTTTACATGATTGCTTGATGCAAACAGCTTTTCTCTCCCCCAGCATTAACATGCCAATCTCCTTCGAGGTCCCAAAAACCATCTCGATGAGTCTGACACATTGTTTTTGTTTGTTTTTTGTTTGTTTGGTTGGTTTTTTTGAGGGAGGGTTTCTCTGTATATCCTTGGTTGTCCTGGAACTTGCTCTGCAGAACAGAGAGATCTGCCGGCTTCTAGCTCTCAAGTGCTGGGATTAAAGAGGTGCACCCCCACCACCTGGAGAACATTGGTTTTTAATGTTTTATATAAATATACATATGGGTCACTTTGATCACTAGCAATTTTCTTCAAGTGTATCATACTATACACAAGGTTGTACAACTTACTTTTTTCAACTCCATGTGACTTTTAGCACCAACAGGTATAGTAGTCAGTAACACTAAATGAAGTAAGTCAGGAATAAAGGCCCATTGGTAGCTCAAAGGAAATGCTATATTGTTAAGCCCTAGATTCTTTATTTTCTGTTCTGCATGTCCCACAGTGTGAAGATCAGCCTTACGGGGTGGCTCCTTTCACTTTATGCAGCTTTGTCTCTGGACACAAGGGGACAGGAGCTCTCTGGTACAAACGTGGCTGCCATTTTCATTAAGCTGCAGTAGAAAGCACAACTTGAAAAGATCAAAACAGCAGACTCTGGCTGTACCACACAAGGGGAATGAAAACCTCAAACCCTCACCTCTGAGGGTGAGTGGACAGAGGGGAGATTACAAAACTGCAGGAGGGGAGAGGCAAAAACAGACAGACAGACAGACACCAAAACCTACATCAAGATGAACCCACAGAAACCAGGACAGAGAGGACTGGAAGCCTACAACTGTGGAGCTACGTCCTTGATTAGAAAGGGTCCCGTGGCTTCTAGCCAGCACTGTTTGAGCCTTCCCCTCAGCTCACCAGTCTGAAGAGAGTGTCTCCCCTTTCCTAATAACCACATGGCCCTGTCTCAAAAGATAAGGAACCCAGCAAATGCCATTGATTGTGCTAGGACTCAGATATGTCCCTATAACGTAACCATGAACAGTAAATTGTTTGGTAACCATTTTGGAAAAGCTTGTTTCTGCCACAATACTTTTATTAACATTGTAGGCATTGCTTGGATTGCTTGGGGTGGAATTAAGGGCCCATTTTTTCTTTTACTGTTTTTTTCCTCTGTAATTTCCTTACTTCCTGTTTAAAATTGGCCAAATTTTAAACCTCACAAAGAATAAAGGCTGCCCACCATGAAATTCTAAAATATATCTAAAGAAGAAAAGAAATAGTTTTTCTGTCATGTTTATTCAGAAATTGTCATACCATCACAATTTAATGACATTTCAAGTAAAAACTGAAATAGAAAAAAGACATTATTAATATCAAATATTATTTGTGTGAGCAATTCAATGATTAGAAGGGACTCCAGGGATGTTTCTGATTTGGCAAGACAAAGCCTAATTGGGCTGAGGATGGTAAGTCCAGTAGTTTTTATAAGTTGTAAGTTTTACCTATCTGTAAACTTTGTTTCCCCTTGATTAACATGTAGTAACAATAGCAAAGACGTTTAGAGTGTTTGTCAGGCAAGGAGACATTTGGACAACTGAATTCAAGGCACATGCTATCACTGGCCCTCCTTCCCAGGAAGCCTGCCATGCCGAGAGAGCGCTCAGGTCCAAAGCTACACAACTCAGACCGAGCATCTGAGGTTTAAGCCGAGGCAGGTGCAGGATGCTATTCTGTTGCTCTGGCACGACAAAGCACTGCAATATCAGGAGAGAATGGGTGAAAGGCACAGCCGAACACCATTATTCTATTAAGGGTGCAGAGAGCATGGTCGTGAGCAATGTGCCTGTGGGTTTTTTTTTTTCCTTAAAGAATCAAATCAATACATATGCTACCTTCTTTTGTCTCCTGGAAATCAGTTAAAATAGGGCCAAAAGAAACACTTCCAGTTAAAATGATCTTTTAAGTAACTGTGTTTAAGGAGAAAAAAAAAATAGTTGTGCAGTCAAACAAGTCGGCTTCCTTTAAATTGAACCTGATGAGCTAAAACTGCTATTTCAGCAACTCTAGAATGTGTCCAAATCTGAAACCACGAACACACGTATGTGTGCTTGTGAATGTATACATTATATCACACGTACATAGTGGTGACCTGCTCTCTGAGGATCCGTTTTATCTGGAATAATTATCAAACACTTTGAGCTAAGAAGGGCAGGCAAGATAAAGAGCCGAGCAATATTAAAGTAATAATTTTTGGCCAAAAATAATGAACTGGCATTTTAAACATTCAGGTTGCAACTATGACATTTGCTCTTAGCAAAGGGGCCGATATCTTTAATGTAAATTCCACAAGGTATGTGTGTGTTCCTTCCCTCAACCAAGAAAGGACTTATTTTGGGTCCTCTTTATTAATAAATTATAAATTGGGATGGTAATTTCTTTTGTACAAACTCCATCCTATTTTCTGGATTATAGTATTAAGTCGACACTGTTAGACAGGATGATCCGATATGCCTTTGAGCCACCCAGCGAGGTCCAGCCTTCATTAATAGCTCATCGAAAGGAGTTTTCATACACGCTGAACTGAAACACGGTCTCTCTTCGCGTTCTCAAGTTGGTGGAGCCAACAGCCATTTATCCGTTCATTCCCAGAGTGGCAGAGACCCACAGCGCCGCAGCTTAGCTGTCCCGCAGTGTTAGCTTGTGCAGCAAAGGTCCTTCTCCTAGCCGCTGCTGCCCTCTGCTGCTACACTTTAGAAAAAGCGGTGCACAAGGCCCCAGCTAAGATGATGCAGAAAGCCAGCAACATCAGTAAGTAGTTTCGGAGACCCTGAGTAATAAAAACAAGAACGGCTGCATTGAATAAAACTTGAATAAAATTTAAATTTACAACATGTATATTTTAAAACGAATGTCATGGATCTTTACTGTGTCATATTCTCTGGCTATTGGTATGCCGGTCTGTCTCCCTCCCTCCCTCCCTCCCTCCCTCCCTCCCTCCCTCCCTCCCTCCCTCCCTCCCTCTCTCCCTCCCTCCCTGGGGGAAGTGTGTCCCTGTGGGCGGGTCTTGAGGTCTCAGATGCTCAAGCCACATCCAGTGTGGCAGTCTCCTTCCTGCTGCCTGTAGATCTAGATGTAGAACTCTCAGCCCCTCCCCAGCACCGTGGCTGCTTGTATACCACCATGCTTCTCACCATGCTGATAATGGACTAAGCCTCTGAACTATGAGACAGCTCCAGTTAAGTGTTTTCTTTTATAAAGGTGGCCATGGTCATAGTGTCTCTTCACAGCAATAAGATCCTAACTAAGACGGTGGGGATGGGGGGGGGGGTGTGTGAATGGCCTGTTGGGTATTCAAGAGCCTATAGGTCTTATCTTTTCAAGCAATAAGAAGGCATTAAAGGAGCAGGAAGATGTAGGTGCTGAAATTTTAGATTTGCATTCTGGAAAAATCTACTTTTTTTTTTTTTTGAGGATGTAAAACAGATGGGAGGGGCCAGAATCAATGTAAGGAGACCAAGGCGGCAACCTTCTTCCTTCGAGAAAGAAGATGGAACACACCAATGGTATGATGGAGATGGGTCTAAAGCAAGGAGGAGAGGTGCAAGGAAGATTAGCTTTTGCTGCTATGCATGGACACTTGTGTTAAAGATGGAAGGCATGAATTGCCTCATCCCCATGCAGCTCAGTCATGGTCTGAGTCTCAAAGAAATACCTTCCTGCTGTAAGCAGGCATATTTCATTTCCATGAGATCTATCTTCAGGGGTACACATAGAGCGGTTTCAATAGCTTTCATTCTGAGATTAAACCCTCAAACAGCAAGAAACGAACTTCCTCGGTCCCTGAGCATCCTTTTTGGGTAATATCTTAGCCCCTTCAGTCATTTTTCACATAGAATGGTTCTCAGCACCTTCTTTGCCTTGGCTGTTTCTTTCTGAATAATGGCTAGTAGGTACTCACTCACACCTTTGTACAGATAGACTCCGAACACTGTCAGGCAAGATCTGTACGCTCCAAAACCAGAATAGTGCCTCACTGACTCGAGATACGGATTCTACCTGAGTGGCCTTGTCACCGAGGCTAGGCTCGGTAGCAAGGGAGTCCCAGGGACCTCCTTTCTTTGCCTCTCCAGTGCTTGGATTACAATGTGTACCACCACACCTGCATTTTGGGACCAAACTTAGGTCCCTGTGCTTCAAGTTAAGCACTTTACCAACAAAACTAGTCTCCCTTCCTAAGTTGTAGATCATCTAACACAGAAATCATAGAATGCTACTATTGGCCGTTTCCTTAGAAGTGATATGATTTAACTGTGGACATGAAGTGAGCACACAGGGATTCTGAGAGGTCCATTGGGGTGGGGGAGATAAGAATATCTATGCAGCCTTTGTCACATCTATAGGGAAAGTGAAGGTGGTCACCCTCCTCTCACCAAAACACTGACTAAATTGGGCTCACCAAGGCAGGTAACCTAAAGTTACTTAAGGGAGGGGCTAATAGGGAGGGAGGCTGGAGATGGGATGCCATGTCTCTGCAGAGAACTGACTGACTTATTGTGCAGAGTGAATCTGTGAAGGCTGGGTGCTGCTCATGGGTGATCCTCAGCAGAGCTGAGAGCTGCATTTCTCAGCATCACCCCCAGGAATGCCTGGCCAGTGAAGTATGGGTGGAAACCTAGTGCTGAGGGTGGGTCATGTAAGAGTTAAAGTTGAGGGAAGGGTTCCCTTTTTACCAGGTCTTTTTTAGCCAGGTCTGCTGTGAGGGAAGATCAGACGGAGTGCCCTAGTGTGGTTGCCTCATGAATCAGAGTCCAACAGAAGAGGCCAAACTGACAGTTGTACATGAGGCTAGCTCTCCTAACCACATAGCAGGACTCTCTCTGCACATTGAGTTTTTCTGTTTTTAATTTGTCATCTTTTCCTGTCAGTTCCTTAGGAGCACTGGGCTTTATTTCTGACAAATTCACAGAGTAGAGGGAAATTTGTGCAGCAACCCCAGATACAAAAGAAACAGTACCCAGAATGGAGAGGCTAAGGGACTCTGCTTTTAAATTCATAGCTCTTATCAGGATTAGTCACACTTGGGGCTGGATAGATGGTTCAGTGGTTAACAGGGCTTGCTGCTCTTCCAACAGGGAATTCAGTTCCCAGTACACCCACATGGGGCAGCTTACAACTGCCTGAGCTCCAGCTCCGGGCAGCCGGCACCCTCTTCTAGCCACTGCATGCACATACCCACACACTGACACATGCGTGCATAAATAAATGAAAAAGTAAATAAAAAACTATTGCTAAGAGTAATTACCCTTAACATGTAATTCAAAGACCTAAGTTTTACATATTCTTTTTGCAATTTAATAAGGAATCAGGTTAGAGCACATTTGTCTTTGGTCAGAGCTTTGTAGGCTGGGTCTCGGCCAGGTAAGTTGTCTGGCTTGCTGGGAGCCTCAGTACTAGAGACGGTGTCCAATTCTCGACTGGTGAATTGCAGCACCCAGAGCCACCAGGCGGGGCCCAGCTTCTGGTGCCCACATTTCCAGGTATGTGAGTCCCACACTAGCGCTTTAGGTCTCCTAAAATCCTTGCCTTAGTTTTCAGAAGTCTTAACCTAGCTACTGGTACTAGTTCAGAACAGGGCACTCAGTAACTGTGTTTAAAGAAGAAATGTATCATCTATCCAAAGTTCTTAAGACTGAGATTCGGGGACAGCAATCATTTCTTCATCCTTACCTGTATTTCCTTGAAAATGAGTATCCCCCAAAGTGCAGCAATAAGTCCAGGACCCTTAAATTGAAAAAAAGGCTTTAATTTTATTGTATTTTTAAAAAATATATAACTGCATCCTAGAAAAATACAGTAAGCTATAAGCAACATAATTTTTTTGGGCAGGTAACCTTATAATCTAAACTATAGTTCCATATTCATCCAAAAATCAAAGTAACATCTTTAAATAAGACAGACTTCTTTCTTTCTTTCTTTCTTTCTTTCTTTCTTTCTTTCTTTCTTTCTTTCTTTCTTTCCTTCCTTCCTTCCTTCTCTCTTTCTTTTTTTGTCTTTCTCTCTTTCTTTCTCTTTCTTTCTTTCTTTCTTTCTTTCTTTCTTTCTTTCTTTCTTTCTTTCTTTCTTTCTTTCTTTTCCTTCCTTCCTTCCTTCCTTCCTTCCTTCCTTCCTTCCTTCCTTCCTTCCTTCCTTCCTTCTCTCTCTCTTTCTTTCTTTCTCTTGCTATTTTTTGTCTTCATGGTCATTATTGCTACTATTTTGGTGATGCTGTAATTTTTTTATCACATTAAACAATTTTCTTTAGTGCGATATGCTTACGATAAACTACTTTAGTCAGGCCTTGTAGTGTGGGTGTGTAGTCCTGGATACCTGAGAAGCTAAGGCAGGAGAACTAAAAAATTGATGGCTTGCAGGGTTAAAGACTGAGTTCAAAGCCAGCCTGGCTAGCCTGTCTAAGAAGGCAGAGTAATATTGGAAAGGGGAGGGGCTATACCTCAGTGGTACTGTGCTTCCCTCCTGTGTGGGAAGTCCGGTTTCAAACCTAAATACAAAAACCAACCAACCAACTGAACCACAAACAACCCAAGAGACAGAAGAGAGACAAACAACCTCCCTCTTTTAAAATAAACAAATAGCTTGTTTCTCTCTTGATGTACTTCTTAGACACACATAAAAAGATTCATAAAATCAAGTGTGTGACTACACGTTATCTTTCTCAGCATTAGCTACATGATCTGATCTCCTAAATGAAGCAAGGGCATCTTTGATAGACAATGGCAGTACCAGGCCGCCATGTAGACCAATCAACTTTGTCTAACACTAAACCCGAAGAAATGCTAAAGAGATACATACATACATACATACATATGTGTGTGTGTGTGTGTGTATCCAAGCAATGGGAGCTCCTGGAGGCAAGGATAAGAGTTAAAAGTATACAAAATGGGAAATGGGAAGAAACAATAAAATGCACATTTCTACAGTTTGAAAATGTGAATCCGTTCAGGTCTGGAACGAATGTTTTTCACCAGCAAGGAAAACAGTGGAGTTGGCTTAGCTGTGATGTCGGGGAAGAAGACGACATACGAGAGCAGAATGTTAATGACTCCTCTTCAAGCCCTGCAGGGACTCTGGAAGAGCTTCAATAAACAATTCCACCATGTTCTCTCTCCCACACCACTCCCACTGTCTAACAGGGCTGGCCCAGTAGAGTTTGATTCCGCTGCTTCTAGCACGGAAGGGAAGCAATAAAAGTGTCCTGTTCTCCACTTATCACCATCTGCGAAGTCAGCATCAAAGGGGGCAGAGACATCGGTCAAAGGAAGCGCCTTACATCAGATTTGCAAAGTGCTTGTCTCAGGAACCCAACTCCAGTGAGAAGCACGGGCCTTGTAACATCAATATTACACTGGCTGCTCAGGAATCTTTATCCTCTTCATTCTGAAAACGCAATTCCCTCCAGAGAAGAAAGGACCATAGGGTGCCCTGGTCTCTGAAGCATCCTACCTGATGATGTTTAAAATTACCCTTTATCCATGCTCTGA